>NW_008590311.1:13394-38749 GCF_000691845.1 Merops nubicus | reverse complement strand
GATTCTATGATTCTATGTTCAAGCCTCTGCAGGCAGTCAGTGCTACAGTTCTGTATGGTGAGGGTGGAGCCAACCCCCTCCCTCCCTACCCCATCTACTGCTGCAAAAAAAAATTCCAGGTGCTTGTCCCAGGTATTAGAGGAGGTACTTCTGTTGGAAAGCTACTGCTTTACTGTGCTGCTGCTTGCCTGCCATCCTCCCCTGTGGCCAGTGGTGGTAGGCAAGCTTAATGAGGAGGCTGCAGGAGAACCAGCTCCTGCTAATGGGCAGCATCCATTTGACACTGCAGGGATGCTGAAGTTCAGGATGTTGAGGCCATGTGTGTAAGTCCGTGACTTAGTGAGGAGCAGTAAATGTCTACTGCATGATTTTATTTTATTTTTAATTGGGAAATATTTTGACATTGATTTGTTACTCTGAAAAGAGTGTTTTCTACCATCATTTCAGTCATTCAGCTTCTCTCAAGGAAGCAACAGTTTAGTTTTTTCACTACCTTGCCGGAGGAAATCCTTCCGTGAAACTGGCTCCACTGGGTTTACAACAGACTGAAGGTATGACCTCAATTTTCTGATGACTTTGCATTATCTTACTAGGAAGAGAATGACAGCGATTAGCAATATGCCTGCAAACCAGAAACATTAGAAGACTGTGGGATTTGCCATGTAAAAGGTCTCTAGTTCTTGAAGTGGTCATGGCTTTGCAATAATTGCTAGTAGATTTTTTTTTAATTCCATGATAACCTGTAGATAACTTCGCAAAATCATTTGGTCCTTACTGTGCTTTCTCTTATCCTATCTTCTCCCTGCCAAAACTAAACAAAAAAATAGTAAAAAATATTTCAGCAGTGGCCAAGAGTGCTCTGAGGGAGCTGTGCTGTAGAAGGTAGTATCAGTGACCTCCTGGCACAGTTCTGAGCGTGGCACACAATAGTGCTCCTCATTGTGTTTATCTCCTTTACAAAATGTAGCCCCTCAGCTCACAGGAGGAAATATTAAGCCTTGCTTCAAAACCAAGTCCCTGTTTCTGGCAAAAAGCAGAAGTATGTAAATACAGGAAGATGCATTTAGCACTCAGACTCCTGTGGGAATTTAATTGAGGACAAGGAATAAGCATTGAAGCCAGTCATAATTTCTGTATTTGGAAGATGGAAATTAGGGGTAATAAATTTAAGTAATGGTTAGAGGTTTTTTTTCCCCACACAACTTACATAAGAATTATTTGTTTTGCAAACCATTACATTTAGAGAGAGGTATAATAGTCCCCTTCAGTAGCAGAGTGAAACCGAAGCTCCTGTGTGTGAGATTGGGGTGCCTGCAGCTGCTTAGTTTCTGGTGTGTGCTTTCAGGTGTGGAAACGCATTGTGTCTTTGCTTGTCTTTTGCCTTATGGACAGAAGATGTGCTTTCTCTAGACAGAAGGGTTCTCCCTACAGTGCCCTGATGTGTTCAGTGTGTTCAGATGTAGTTCGTCAGGAGTGCTCAATTTCTGGCAGACCCAGAAGTGGTTTGTAAGGGAAGCTGGCTAAACATCCTGGGCTTTACTCAGTAACTGGAGAAAATCTTAGTTTTGGCTCTTCTGTCTCCAACTGCTACCACAAACTTTCTTAACTATATGCTGACAAAACTGAAGAAATTTCAAATGCTAAGGTTGGTGAATGAATGAAATGTTACAAGGAACTGCAAATTGAGAATTTTCCAGAGAATACCATACGTACACCCTTAGATGTTTTGCTTTCAGCAGATATGAGGATCTCAAGTCCCAGGGTTGTTATTCAGTTAGAGTATAAAACCACTGACTTTTTTTTTTTTTTTTTTGACAGCTGAGAATTCAAATTAGCTTGTCACCAAAACGTTTAGTTGTTCTCCCTCTCAAAAGTCAGCATTAGCCATACTGTCCTTAAACATTTTTTTAATATGAATTAGAAGAGCTAACGCACATGACATTCTTCCCTCCTCCCAAAGGGAATAGTTTGCTAAGTAGATTTCCTTGGGTTTTTTTTTTTTTTTTTAAAGAATCCTTCGCATAACTCACAGGCACTGTAGTGATAGTAGATACATTGTCTAGAATCTCATGAATTTGTTTTTTAGAGAAAACTTCATTGTTCTTACAAGGTAGAACTCAAAATTTTTCCACCTTTGGAAGATGAACATGTTGGCTATTGAAGGCCTGTAGTGGAGCTCTGCCTGTGCTTGCAGTGCTGATTTAGAAGGATATGTGATGTGTTGTTCAGGTATAATGACTATGAAAATGTAATGTAACTGGTGGAGACTAGTAAAGCAGGACATCTTTTTCAGCACCACCTTTATTGCAGGGGGAGGGTAATGAGTGCAGGATTCTCTCTTGAAAATTCGTGTGAATATTTTTACGTGTACATTTTTAATTTGGCTGCTTGTGTCTACAAACCTAATTCAGAGAGTGAGGTCTGATCAGCAAGTAGAAGTTAAGGCAAAACACTGTTCAGTAGCTGCTAAGGTATCTTTGGATTATTCGGTTCCGGACTGGGTGAATGAAAAAGGTGCCATGTAGGTGACTGTTAAATCCCAGCACTTGTGGATTTATATTATCTATTTTAAATAACATAGCTTATTGACCTTTTAATAGAAGAAAAAAAAATACTCACCCTTAGTACATGTTTTGTGTCTTTTATACCTGTCCTAAATAGATTCCAGAATTAAATGACTAAACTAGAAGCCTTTTAGTATGTATCCTACTGATAGAATTACTTACTTATTCTGTTTTATATTGTGATGGTGTTTCTTTGATTTCCAAATAAAATTCATGAAGACTTTAAGTCTTGTGTACTGAGAACACGGGGGAGCTCAGTCCACTGACATGGAAGAAAGTTTGAATGGAACTATACTTCTGTTTTAAATGAAAGATAAATGGTGAAATTTTGACAGAGAACACCAGTTAAAGCAGTCTTAATTTCCAAGCAGCTTTATCCTCCCGTTCAGAGAGGGTTTGTTGATGCTACACAGAAGATAGTCCTACTCTTTTTTTGATCGCAGCAACCAGTTTTTCCTGTCGTTACCAAGATCTGTAGAGCTTCCTCATTTATACATGTATTTTCTATCTTTAAGTAGTCCAAGGGTTAGATCTGGTAATAGACAAAGGTATTGCAATCCATCTCAGTAAATATTTGTACATTTATACCTGATCTCAAATATTTAAATCCCTTTGATAACAACATAGCTTTCAAGAACCTTCTTTACTCCCATCTTATCAATTTTCTCTTCTTCATTCTTTTTTTTTTTTAGTTCCACCTTTTGGCTGTTAGCATGAGTTGGGTATGTTGCTTGAATGGACAGAACTGAAAAAAAAGATATTTTTTTTCTCATATATGAAGGAGAAAAGATTGTCCTTTTTGCAGCTCTTTTAGTATAATGTGTCATGATCGCCTTGCACCCTTCATCAACAAGGAAATGAATTTGTTTTCCCATCGTCATATTCATATGCTTCATGTATAGTTAGTAAGAAATGTCACATGGCTTAAACTTGTAGAAAGTTTGCTGCATGAATGTTTCATGTTTTGGCTGCAAAAATGTATTTCAGATTTCGTGTCTTCAGTCATGGGAAGTGTTTATAATGTTTTGAGATGTCCTTTAATATGAAGTATTTTTTTCAAAGTTTGCTTGACTATCAAAAATAACTAAGACTATTCCATTTTCCACAGTACTTTGGAAGTTTGCTTGTAATATTCTGTGTGGAACTGGCCTGTGGTGTTTGGACCTACGAGCAGGAAATAACGGTGAGTCAGAAAAGGAGGCTGCATTTTTTCGACAGAAGAAAACAAAGATTTCCATTAGCTAGCTGTTTTCTAATTGCCATAGTGTTTATCTTTGTTCATTATTCTGACAGTCTAATTTCAAGTGACTGCCTTTTTTTTAAACAGAGAATTCTCTGGGAAAGCTGTTCTGTCTGGAGGGTCCTATCTAGGTTGCTCCCCCACCCTGTATTTGAGAGCCAAATCCTGCAGGCCCTGATTTAAGGAGTTTATTTGTTTATTCTTGCTTAGGCAGATTCTTATCAAAGGCAGTGGAAGTTTTGAGGATAAGGTATGAACTTCAGACTTAAGTATTTTGAGAGAGGGGACGTGAGAATTTGAGAGGATTTTGCCCAGGAGTTCTTCATGTTTTGAAGAGCTGTAGCTGAGTGTACTGTGTTGTAAACAGACAGTGTATACTTTCAGTAGAGGACTTGTCTGCTGAAATCTTCACACTTCCTCCACAAGCTATCAATGCCAGTTTTAAGCAGAACATGTCTTAGCTATAAAACATTCTTCTGCAAACTTGTGAAGAAGTTTTATCTCTGTCTAGCTTTTATAGCTGTACCAACCTTTAATTTTCAAACTGAAGACATGTAACCATCATGCAAGAAAGTGGGTGAATGTTGAGCAGAAATTAAACTGAAATGTTGCTTTGCTGGCTGCTATATATCCTTACGTCTCATACTCAACCTGGTACATTTTTATGAATAGTGGAACAAGTATTTTCTCTGAGCTGCCAAAATATGCCCTGTATAATGGTCTTTCCAACAGTGAGTCGCTATTAAATTGCAGTAAGATGGGAGGGAGCCTTCTTGGTAGTTATGTGGCACTGGGACCAAAGGAGTTTCTGGCAGATTTGAAGCCTGAAGTTACGTGACAGCACTTTGTGTCAGCATTCATTTCCCTGGCAGTGCAGATTCCAGAGGGGTGTTCTAGTATAGCAACGATTAAGGCTATCACTTTACTTTAAATGTCAGCTTGCATTGATGCATTTTAAAATTGGGAATGCAGACAAGAGGCATGCTTCATCCAACGGGCACAGCTGCCCTCCGCAGGGGTTTTGCCAAGGATGAGAGTTATAACCCAACATCCATCTTTCCACAGAAATCCTGTCAGTAGGAAGCTGCCTAAAAGAACATAGCCTTCAATGCCCTGGTACATGTCTTCTCCAGCCTTCACTGTTCAGTTAGAGAACGGGAAGTTAGGGTGTTTTAGTGTGACCCCCAAGCTTTCGGTTACCTGCTCTGCTACTGACGTCCAAACCTGGGACAGTTTGAAAAAAACTGGCATAGCCCTACCATATATTCAGGCACTGGTGATGCTGCTTCTCTGCAGGAAGAAACACGGCTAGCCCTGCACCCCTTTACCAAAAGAAGCAGCACTGAGTGTGTCACAGTGAACCCAGCTACTTCATGCTCCTCTGGTTCTCTATCCCAGGAATTTGGGTGTATGAACATGAGCAACCAAATAAAACAGAATATAATCTTTTCAGGAACTGCTTTTCTTTTTCTGACTTTTTTTTCTTCGTCTTTTTTATATAGATATCATAGAATCATAGAATGATTAAAATATATATATTTAAAAAAAAATATTTTGTTCCTCATCCCTTGATCTACGGGGTTTGTTTTGTTCTTTTTCCATCTGATTTTCCCTTCTTTTTCCCTTTGTCTTAACACTACTGCTCTCTGTCTGATGAGGCATGCCAAACTCAGGTCTCTTGCTGCTGAGACACGTCAGGAACGTGGCATTCTGGAAGAGTTTTTCAGTGGTTTTTTTTTTTTTTTATACCTGTGCGGGTCACTTCCCTAGAGCATGCTGTTTCCTACTCTACTTGATAAAGATAAGAAGTCTCCTCTTTATATCCATGGGGGTGACTTGATGTCATGTTGATTTCAGAGTAGCATGAAATCTCTCAAGCCCTTGGTGGATTTCAGAGAATCGTGTAGCATTAGTGTAGGTGGGTGGGTGATGTTGTAAAAAAAGGCACTGAGGCATAACCACCTCTGCTGATCCAATAAGGGCTCTCCTTGGCGTGTGGACAAGTTGCTCTAGGAGTCTTTATATAAACAATTTTCCTTCCAGCTCATGTTAGCTCTCAGCATGAAGTGTGCCTCATGACTAATTTATTCCACCCACAAGATGGAAGAGTCAGCATGGGTTCTTGGCTTACTTAGGCATTGGTCAAGCCTAATGATACTCGTTAGAAAAATAATAATAAATAAGTAAAACTTGATGGCAAACCAAGCTTTACAGAACTTATGCTAAAATCACACCAGCGTCCTCTAGTTTTTGTTTGTCTACACATTACAGAAAAGTGTTAGTGTATAGTCAAACAAATGCATCTCCAGATCAGGTATAATTGTGTGCTGCTGTGTGCATAAGCAGACGGAAAGCTAATTAGTAGTTACATCAATGTCATTAGTTTGACATGTTGATATTCTCAGAGAGGTCAGACACAGATTCCAATATCCCTCTTTAGCTCCAGAATTCAAATCATCTTCCTACACTGGGCTTTAGTTTGTTTTGACTTGCTTTAATTTCCTTCTTCACATCTTGATTTTTTTTTTCCCTGCTTTCCACCGTTTCCTTAAAGAAGTTGGATGCCTTGTGTTAAGTCATAACCTTGGACTATATTCAACTCAAGATAATAAAATAGTCCAGCAAATATGAGCTAAATTGCAGCAATATCAAATATTATCCAAATAAAGCAGAGTGCTAACTTCCAGCATGGCAGAAAGACAAATGCATTGAGTCCAAAATGAAATTATTTTGTTACAGTGACCAGTGTAAATGTGCTAGAAATACCGTGATATTGTTTGTAAGTATTTTTAGTACTCTACTGCTAATGTATTTTTCACATGTACAGTTGTGAGTTCAGCACTTTATCGCTTATGCAATAAAAATTCTGTTAAGTGTTAAAATTCTGCTGTGTTAAATTTCTGTGGTATTATTAATATATTCATATTCATGATATATGAAGCCTTACCAGGGTGTCAAAAATGTAATATAACTTAGCAACTTTAAAGAAATATTATCAGATGTTCTTATTTGGATGACAGGGTCAGTCAGGCAGTGATTGTCCCTGTAGTTTTGTAGAGCATCTAACGCAACAAAGAACAGGCTCCTTGGGAAGCATTCTGATCACTTTCCTTAGATAACATGTGTTGCTCTTTGCAGAATGCCCTTAGTGTTGACTCCAAACTGAGCAGGACAGCAAAGTCAGAGCTGCTGGAGGAGCTGGGCTCCCCCATCCTCCCAACGAAAGCTGATATTGCAGTTGTGATTTCTTTCACCATGACTGTTAAGGCTAATGGGAACAAGGCAGAACTCAGCATGAATGGTATGTGTGCCTAGAAGGGCAACTGCAAAGTCTTCAGCTCCTTGTTTTAGTTTGGCACACTGAAATTTGGGCTGCTGAACGGAAGTGAGCTTCTTATCTTGACTCTTGACTGCATTGTATGACAGGTGCCACAGCACTTGCTTCTGTTGTCAGACTAGGACCCTCAGCAATTTGTTAGAAACAATGGAGAGCATCAGCACCTCAATTCTGAGCAGCCAAATTTGAAAGAAAAATGTTTTGAGAACCCTTCTTTCAGAAGCAGAGATTTACAAGGCCTTGAGTGTGTGTAAGAAGAAAGTTCCCAGGGCCTCACTGTCTGTACTTCCTTGTCACTCTTTATGAGCAAGATAGAGAAATTGAGTATATTGAGGATACCTGTGTGCAGGACTCCACACAAAGCCAGAAGGCCACTGAAAAGACACTCAGGGTAGAGCTCATCTCAATTAATTTTTATATTTAAAAGTTAGACTTCTAAATCTAAGTTGGTCACCTTCATGAGTGGATTTGAGTGGATTTGAGGCTTCAGGGAATGATTTATTTGGTCTGTTTAAAATATTTATTTTAAGATGAATTGCCCTCTATGGCTTCCTGTTTCTTTCTGTTAACTAAGACAACACCAGGGAGATACCTGAATGAGGGCAGACAAATGCCATCCTTGATGACTTGGATGGGGCTTGGTACAAGTTTTGTGCCAGGTAAAAAATCTGGTATGATATAATCAAATTATAACTAACTATATCTGAATCTCTCAGAAATGCATCTCCTTTTCCAGTGTACATTAATGCGTAAGCAAAGAATACAAGGAACTTTTTCCTGATAGTTTAATAAAGACTCATAAAGTTTTAATACCATGAAAATAGAAGCACTTGTTTTCCTGTTTTATTTGCGTGCAAAGTTATTTTGGTCATTGCACTGCAAAGATCTCAGAATAGATTGGAAGTTCTGGGTTTGGAGCCACAAGGCAACTGGTCTTTCTGTGAATTGCTTTTCTTTCCTTGCTCCAGGTTCCAGTGCAGTGGTCTGATATGATCACACTGAAAGCCAGGATGACTAATTATGGCCTGCCTAGGTACCAGTGGCTGACCCATGCCTGGAATTTCTTCCAGAGGGAGGTAAGACGACCGTTTATTCCTGAGCTGAAGTAATTTGGTAGATGTTATTTATCTGCTAAAGGAAAAGATTTCTTTTTAAGTGAATAGGTAAATAAGTGCAAGTGCTTTTCATGTGAAACCTTGTGTAGTGAATGGTATCTTTCAACACCATGTGATAGCCAACTCTTGAGCTTTTTTAACCCATAAAGACACTTAAACACACACACACAGAAAAAGAATGTTACTGAATTCAGTTAAATTACTAACACAGTCTCCTTTGCAGTAAGGTTGGGACACAAATATCTTTTAGGATTATTATAACATTTAAGAATATAGTGTACATAAAATTAAAAATCTGCAGGTAAGGTAAAATAATAATTTCTATGTGCTGTTTTAATATTAAATTGTGGACCCCTTCCCGTAGGCTCTCTTGGTTTCCTTTCATGGAGCCATCATGGTTAAGATATGTGTTTAGCTGGAAATGAGTAGAAAAGGAAGTTTCCAAAAAGATGCCAATACTGTCTCTTTGGCTGAGGTTTGAGAAAGTGATCAGGGTTTTTATTTCCTTTGCCTGGGAGGGGGTGGGGAGTGTGTGAGAAACAAACCAAAAAGCGTCTTTGTGTATTGATAGCTTTGCCCTCTAGCCTACTAAAATTCAGAACTGTTTTTCAATAATGAAGTATTATGTTACAAAAACATGAAATTGCCCAAGGTAAAGCCCATTAACTCCAAATATAACTCACGTGCAGGAAGAGAGCTCTTTAAAGGCGTGTCATTGTGCTGCCCTTGCTGAAATGTTGAAATCTATCATTGTTGCACAGATTTCCTGTTTGTTTAAACATTTCCTGGCAGCACTTGGTTAGTCTGTACTTACACTAAAACTTGAAATAAGGAGTGAGGACTAGATGAGGTTAAACACCTCCCCACCCTCCCTGGTGCCCCACTCTGGCTCTGCGAGTGCTCTGTGAAACTGAGTAATTCTTCGTAGGCAGGTAGAGTGTTTGTGTGTGTTCTGTACCTGAGATAATATAAACAAATAGTCTGGATTTCTTTAAATAGTGCAGATACTGTATCTTAGTATAAATGTATAGGTTGATTAAATTGGAGCTGCCTGTTGTCCTCCTGGCTGTTGCAGTGTCATTGTAATGACTGGTTTTAATATGAATATTAGTAATAAAACTTCAGCTATGCCTTCCAGGGGAGAAAAAAATTCCTTTTAGAGGTTAGATTTCCTATATTCCATCTCTGAGTAGAGAAATGATTTGGGGAAAGTTTGAAGTGAACCGAGATGGCTCATTTACAGCTCCGACTGAACTGATGGGCTCTCATTTTTATTGTCTACTCATAACTCAGATAGTGGATGTGTGAGCCTGGGTTGTGCTGTATGTCTGAATGAGCACGATGCTTGGGGACCTTCTTCAGTCAACATTAAATTTGTTTTTTGCTAAAGAAAAAAATTTGTAATTAAAATTTTGTTCCCAAAGATACGGTCTTGATCAGCTTTGTGCTCAGCCTTCTGTGTCTTAACATCTGAGAGAGGTAGGAAATGTGTTTTCCCCTCAGCCCCCTTGCTGGTCTAGTAATCAGTGTTGGGACTGTTCAAAGGAAGATGGTAAGGGTCAGTCAGGAAGGAAGAATTGAGAGGGGAATCAGGTCTGCGAATAAGAACAGGATGTTTAATGTGGTGGTCTTTGCAATTACAATGAGGAGCCAAAGTTTGAGCTTTCCTTAGAAAGTGTTGAGAGGATTTTTGACTAACAAACTGATAAAATCATAGACATTAAAGCTATGATGAAAAATGAAGAAGTGAGATTTGTGAGAAGACTGGCTCTGAAGTGGGCAAGGGGGACAAAAAACCAAGCCTATGGGTCGAAGGAGCCAGGTGGTGACTTAGAAACACTCAAGCTGGTATTGGAGAACATCCAGATGGAAAAAAGCAACATCTTCTTGCTGCAGCAAGTCTTTTTTTCCAGTCATGTCCAGTCCCCATCCAGTACTGAAGAAAATCTAATGTAGCTGCTTCAGCCCTTTTTTACGTCAAAGTATCTAGGAATGTGGTAGGCTGGTCATTTGGCTTTAAATCTCTCTGTGTGCTTTGCAGAGGAGAAGGCAGGTTGTTAGTCCTGGTGGGTTTTATAGCCAATTACGGCTCATCTGCTGTGCAGCCAGGCATCCTACTTTTATGGTTGATTCTGTTGCAGTGTTTATTTTAGTGTGATACCACTTCCTTCCATTTTCCTCCTTTTCTTTCAGCATTTATGATTTCTATAGCTTTTTGCTCACTTTTAAAATATTTTTTCTTTTTTTCTGCATTCAGATAAATCTGCACTTTTTCTCTTGTGGTTTTCAATAGGTGTGTCCATAGCTGTAGCTTTGCAGGTGTAGTCCCTCCCTAGTAAGACCTTAATCATCTTTTTCTACTACTTTCTTCAGCCACAAATATGCTTGTTCATTAGTCACCCTTTTGAAATGAAACTATCCTGTGTTAATTTATTGTAGTGAGGATAGCAGAATTACAGGGTAGGACAATTTCTGTAAAGCATCCTTTGAAGGAGCAGTTGGAATTTAAAGGTCAGACAGTTTCTGAGTTGTTCACTGGTCACTACGTTACATTTTTCACATTCCTTTTCTGTCAAAAGTACAGCACAAGAAGATACATGGAAGCCTTTATAGATGTTTTTGGTCCCACATATTTTGAAAGTTGCTAACAGGAATTTATTTAGCTTCTTTGATGACCTACTTTTCTGAAGAAATATTATCATTGTTGCTGATCTTGGCTAATCCTTCCTTTGCAGTTTAAATGTTGTGGGGTGGTATACTTCACAGACTGGCTGGAAATGACAGAGATGGACTGGCCACCTGACTCCTGTTGTGTCAGAGAGTTCCCAGGATGCTCTAAGCAGGCACATCATGAGGATCTCAGTGACCTTTATCAGGAGGTATGAAGAAAAATGGGAATTTTTCAGCAGGCTTTGTATATTCTTCCTGATCCTGTCATTTTCCAAACTCATTTATTTACAGTGCAGCAGAAAGGTTTGTAGAGTAATTGTGTTTATGGAAAGGGTTTACAGTGTTTAGTTGTGTTTAGTATTAATGCTGAAGCAGGAAAAGCAAGGAAGAAAGAACCCACCCACTCATCCTTACCTAGAAGTGAGATAATGCAGTTTAATGCCTGAGATGTGCTTAAATATTGAGGAATTTGTTTTGCATTGGTTAGACTGGGGTTGAAATTTGCTCCAATAAAAAAAATTAAACATTTGGTTTTGTGTAGTGTATAGTCTTCCCCTTGCCAGATTAAGAGAAATTCTACTGACCTTGTTGTAATGAGGGCTCTGTTGGTACATACAGTGAAGGAAGCTGTTGAGAAGTTCTTTGGAAGAGGAGACCTCTCTTCTTAACAGGGCTCATGCAGGGAAGCAGGTAATTGCTCTACCGTGAGCATGCATAGAAACTTTGTGTGAAAATGATCTTCTCTCACTCTGCTACATCACAGTATGATGATTATTTAAAAAGGAGGAAGAAAAAAAACTCTTAAAACCAGGAGAGGACCTATTTGAACTCAAAGTGGGTAAGGGAGGTGATGATAATGCTGTCATTACTCTTCTTAGGGTGAAAACTGTAAAGACAAGCAAATGTGTTCTCTGTTACAACTCTTTTAACTCTTCTTACAAAAATGCTGTCTAAGGTCACTCTTGTCTGGGGATGGCTTTGCTACCTACCATTTTTTTTTTATGCTAACAGACCTCTGAAGACCTTTAATTGTGCATTCAGTAACATGAGAATGCCCAACAGTCTAGATAGTCCTGTAGCAGTAAACACCATGTCTCAGTCAAGTAGTTAGGAGGATCTGAGAAGAGGTGCATTCTTCATTTGCTTGTTTAAGAGTAATATGGGTTGCATTAGGAAGGAGAACGGGTCTCAGGAGTATGCTTTCAGGTGCTGCAGCATGAACATTTCTTCTGCAGACAGTGCAATTCTGCACAATGGAAGAGCACCCAAAGAACCATTTTATCTTGTCCCAGTCTCTTGATGCTGTTCCAGGCTCTTTTTTACAAGAATCATTTTGAGTGGATTCTGCTCTTAGCAAAAATTTATCTTTGCTTCTCTACTGCAGAATCCATTCCAAAAAGGGACAGGCTATGTTCTGTTCTACTAGCCATAAAAATACTCAGTTGGTCTTTGAAATATGTACAATATTTGGCTGGCAAGATTTTTTTTTTTTTTTTTCCCCACGGTGCTTGCCTGTGGGTTGTCTCACAGGCTCATACAATATACTTGCTAATTTGATTATCAATACCATGCAAAACCAACTTAGACTTGCAAGGCTAATCTGCCTGACTTCTGCTTTGGAGAACTGAGGGAGAAAAGCTTTTTTAGGAAGTGACTCAAAGCAAACTTGCATAGTCTGGTGGTTTGAGAGGGAGTATGATGAGATTAGCTTTGCTAGCCTAAAATTGGCTTATGCAAATGCTTCTCAAGTCCATTCTGGTACTTCAGAAGAATTGTTTTTAGCACTTCAGAAAACTGAAGTTTGGTTTGGCTGGGATTGATAAAATTGTATTGCAGCTATGATGTAGTTTTATGTTGGGACCTCAGAGCTTTCCGTAGTCTAAGTTGGAATCCTTCACAATACAATTTTTGTAGAAAGAAAGGTGGTTTACTTATAGTTCTGCTTGAGAGTATTTTTGGCAGGAATCATGTTTGCCCTGGTGGGCTTTGAAAGCTATTTTTCAAATGTGTTTGTTTCCTTGGGCTGCTTTTATTCTGATGAGCTTCACTTTTGGTGCAGTTCATGGCACAGACTAACCTTAGGCTGTGGTTGCAAGGAAGTGTGTCAGATAATGGTGATGTGACCTCAGAGGTCTGTTGTCATCTGAGGAAAAGGGGAGCTCTGCCCGTCATGTGATTGGGAACCGCAGCCTAGATAAAAAGGTTGGTAGGAATTGATATCTTCAGAAAAATCAAAATTACATGTCAATATTTTTCCTTTTGTTTTCTAGTGTAATTTTGAGTGCACTCAAACTTGGAGTTTACCACAGATTTTTTGAATATGCTGATGGTTTATCTTTTCTGCTCTGAGAGGTGCCTTATTTAAGGTCTGGTCCTTATTCTATGATGTTGCAGTGAACCAGAAGTACATGCTTTGCTTCCATTTTAACACTGAAAATATAAAATGGCCTTTATAATGGATATGAATCAGGCCTTTAATCCAAGCTCTGTAGGAATCTGAAGCTAATTCTTCTGAACGATGACTGCAAAGTTTTATACCATTTTTGAGTTGTCAACAAGAGCTCCCTGTTCAGTGACAAACTTTTACTTTTGCCGAGGAAAGTGTATTTATGTACTCTCTAATTGCAGACTACCAACTATGAATGTGTCACATAAGCAGAAATAAAATGCATGAATGTGAGGATAACAGGGGTGGCTGGATATTTTTCAATTTTGAAACTGATTTTGAATGTGGATTGGAGCAGAACTGTAAGAATATCATTAAATGGAGGGAGGCAGTCTATCTAGATTGGGCATAATTTGTCTCAGTTCTGTGTCTGTGCTGCAGAAGATGTAGACATTAATGTTATTGCTCTCTGTTAATGGATGTTTCCTCTAGGCAGCAAATGAACTGAATTTGAATACTGCTGTGGCTGAGCATTTTTAAATTGTCACCAGCATGTACCTTCATCCCTTAAAATTATCAAAAGTTTTAACATGGAGCCAGTTTATCTGTAAATAATATATATATAAAAACTGGAAAGTGGTATAATTATAACACTGTTTTCTAGCTGAGCAAAAAAAAAGACACCAATTTATTTTTGTTCCTCATCAAGTTCAATTACATTGCTTCTGCTACAGTGTTTTTGTCTTTTCAAATGTCAAAGAATTCCCCATTTACTCCTTTTTCTGTGCCTAAAATGTGTTACTGTTTCAAAAATGACACAGTGAGATGAACAGAGCAAAGACATTGAGATCCTTTAGCTTACTCTGGTACAATTATCATACAGTTCATAAATTTTATTTAGATCTTAAAATTCACACTGCAGTCAACAGATTTTCATTTGTGTGTGAGGCAAGAATTGAGCCTTTCATCAAATACATTCAGGACTGTAGCATTTGAAATTGTTGGCTTTGGGGAATTTCAGTGTGATTGAAAAGTGTTATTTATCAGGTCCTGCCTTCTGATTCTGTCACTTTGATCAATTACTTTCTTTTCATAGAAAAGCTGTAGGAAATATGTGGTAAGGATATAAACACAAAAATGACATTGTGAAGACCGTGCCTATTTTGATGGGTTCTTGATGTCTTCTGGGACCAATGCCTATTGGTGCTTGCTGTGTTATCCCATCCACTTTGTTACTCTGAATTTTCCCTCGGTGGCTCTTTTCCTTTGATTTCTGTGCTATGAAGCTCTGCAAAGTTTAGAATGGAGAGTAACATGGGCCACAGTAGCTACAGGCCCTCTCTTCAACGTTTTATTCTAAGACTAGGAATCATCTTTTCTGAGCAACAAGCATCATAGCTTGTGTTTGCACTGTTACCCAGTAGTTCCCAGAGCCAGTGCCTCCTGGGGGAACCTTGCAGCCTTATCAGGGTTTGGTAGCTTTTCTGAAGCCTTGGACAGTCGTTAATTTGCTACGTAACCAAACTGTGGAGCATGCACTAATGGTTTGGAAAGAGACAAATTTCTGTTTGTGGGAAATATTGTGATATTGTAACATAGTTGACATAATTTCCATCAGATATTTTCTGTGTAAATAACAATTACTATTCTGTAAAATAACAGAGAAGTTTCCCTTGATGCAGGGCAGGTTGCTACAGCTACGCTCATAACAATTTGGGACAATACTGTGCTTTAAGTAGCAAAAGCCCAGCACCAGATAGGAGGCAAAACTGGCTCTTTTTATTATGCCATCACAATAATTGACAGGGACGTTTCAACATTCAGATCAGAAATTAAGCCAGTTAATTTCAAAAATATAATCTATGGGTAGGGCAGGTAGGCAGAGTGTAACTAGCATAAGTGGGTATGCTTTTTGCATGAGGAGATGCTTCTTGTTCAAGAACAAAAAACAGGGATAATGCTACATGTATGTGGTGTTATTACCACTAAGTACTACAGAAAGTTTGTTTGTACCCACTGCGCTCTGGAAATTTGTCAGAAGTCCTCCATTAAAGGTTATTTTGTTCAATGCTCCTTACTCAGGTGATGTCTGGAATGTAATGATTTTTCTGCTCCCTAGGACTTCCTGCAGAACTAATAAATGGGCATATAATGAGTCCAGATAAAACACTATAAAAGGTGGGAAGATACACTGATGAGGTTGTACTGATCTGTAGATCTTCTCTAGGGTATTGTTTTAACTTCAGGTGGTGGTATTATTTGTAGAAAAAGTCTAAAGAGTTTAAAATAATTGACAACCTTGAAGAGCTACAATTTAAGGAAACAAGATGGTGGCTTAATGACTTTTAAACCTTTGCAAAAACAGTTGAGTTTCTTTAAAAGTCAGAGATAGCTGATAGCAAGTTAGATCAACTTTGAGTGATTTCTGAATTGAAGAGTAGCACAGATCTCGTGGAGTTTGTTACATGTGGTAAACTCTCAGTGTATGAGGAAACTTAAATAAGGCGTTATGGAAGCGATTACAAAGTAGGCAAAACAATTTTGAAAGTATTGTTTGAGAGAGAGAAGAGATGAATTGTGGAGATCCAGAAAAGCCAGCACGAGGTAGGATGAGCTAAACCTTGGGAACTGCAAGGCAAATAATATTGACTAATTGTTTTTTAAACCTATTTTTGTTTCACAGGGTTGCGGTAAAAAAATGTACACTTTTTTGAGGGGGACGAAACAATTGCAAGTGCTGAGATTTCTAGGAATCTCTATTGGAGTAACACAGATCCTGGCTATGATCCTCACTATTACTTTGCTGTGGGCTCTGTACTACGACAGAAGGGATCCTGGGGCAGATCAGATCATGGCCCTGAAGAATGATACCTCGCAGCAACTGTCCTGTCATTCCATGGAGCTACTGAAACCAAGCCTGACAAGGATCTTTGAACACACATCCATGGCAAACAGCTTCAATACACACTTTGAAATGGAAGAGCTGTAGGTGGTGCAATGAATCTGACAAGTCACAAAGGGTTATTATTGGCTTTGGTTCTGTTCCATCAGCTGTGACAAATATACCAGTGTTTTTATGTGTCAGAACACACCTAATGAGTAGGAGTGGAGGAGGCCAGCACAGGAAGAAAGATAAGCTGTCCACCTCTTAGCCATGGCCTCAGCCATGTCTAGGTGTTGATTTTGTTTGTTTTTTAAAAGGCACTGGGCACAGTAGTGTTTAACATATTGTCACAAGCTGTGCGGTGGATAAAGCGCTGATTTGTTCGCAGGTAGAGAGAGAGAACCTCTAAGGAAACGTGACGGGAAAGGAGGAGAAATACTCATCTTCTGAAGGAACGACTGTGCTTTGGACAAACACAATTTGACTTCGGTGGAAATTGACTTTTACATTTTTAATAAGCCATTTGGAAAATGTCTTAATCAGGGATCTGTGTATATACAATTGTGTGGGTTTGTGTGTGCATGGAAAGCAGAACTACAATTCAAGTCAATACTTGGGTTGAAAAATTTGCAAGATCTGTAAAGAGGGCGAGATTTTCTTTTTTCTAACAAAACCTTTATCTTAACTGTTGTTCTTAAAGATGTTCTAAAACTTCTATTTTTAATCTAACATAACGGTTTAATTTTTAAATTTAAATATATTAAACAGGGATTGAAAACAAAACTATGACTCTAGACAATGGACTTTAATTCTGAGTAATTCTGAAGAATTCTTCTGAAACAGTTTATTTTATGGGCTGTTTCTTAGTGAAAAGAGAGAAAACCTTAAACATTCTTTCCAAAATGGGAATCAATATGGGAGTAGCACATTTTTACAGATAAATCTTTTCTCCTGTCTGTGATTCCCCTGAGGGCAGAAACAAAAGACTACGAGGAAAATGCTTACAGTTCTGGATGCTATTGCAATAATGGTAAAAGTACATAAGGAGAAATTATTCTTTGGCGGCTTCTTCATTAAGAGCTCTCCAGTGGCTTAAAACGCCAACTAGAAAGGGCTTTAAAATGTATTTATTGAGGTGGGGAAAGTGCATTTTACTGTATTTTTATTAACAATGTTTATTTCATAGGATTATTTTTACAATTGGCCATGCTCATGACATTTTTTTTTTTTTTCCACTGAGTGCAGTAGTTTGTGGCAAATGGGTTTTTACATAATATTACATTTAAAAATATTTCATTTGTTTGGGAATTTGTAAAAGAAAAGACAAAAAAGCAAGATGTAATTTGATAGACAATAAAGTTACTTTTGCCTTAAATTTCATAGCAGCTTTTTTATTTTGGAGTCCTAGAATGTGAGTACTTTGAGTGGGAGTTGGGAGAGTCCTCCTGCTAATGTGAGGATGTCTCTTTACCCATTCCACTTTCTTAGTCATGGAGAAACTGCACTGTAAATTTAATTTTCTTTTTCTGTTGCTTCTGAAAAGGCTTCTGAAGGGCTCATGAAATTAAGCTTTTCAGTTGTGTGGGCTGCTGTTTGTTTTTTTAGCAGTCTACATGTGGGTGTAGTTATTTCACAGGTAGTACTGCAAGCAAGATTACTTTTCTGTGTTTGTACCTCTCCAATTGATGCTAGTACATATTTTGGGAGGGAAGGAAAAGGCTAAAGGACAAAATTTTGGGAAGGTCTGGAGTGCCTTCATCAGAAGTACTCTTGTGCACCATTCAGGAAGCCTCGTTGCCCAGCGTTCTGCAGGCTCCCACCCTTCCCACTGCTCAGACTGGGCAGCCTTGCTGTAGCTAAGGGTGAGGTTCCTATGCAGAAAAAGAGCAGGTGTCTGAGGGAGCCTGGCTATAAAGCAGTGTCCTGATGTGAGCTACAACAGAACTGATTCTGTTCAGTGGTTTTTCTTTTCAGCTAAGTCTCTTCAAAGTAACTGCACTTTCTGAACTTAGTGACATATTTTTTGCAGACAGTGTCAGCTTCTGGAAGTGATAACACTCCATGTTTACAGTCGCTACTAAGGACCTCTGTGCAGAGAGGACCTTGCTTTTACTTGGTCCTGTTGAACCCAAGTTCACTGCTAAATCTTGTGTGCCACATTTGGGGGGTGCAGTAAGTGGCCGTACCTGCAGGAAGCAGTGGACAGGACAGGTGACCTAAACTGACCAAAAAGGTATTGTATTCCATATACATCCTAGCTGCGATAAAGCTGAGGGGTCAGGAATGTCAGTGTCTCTTCTTCAGTGGTCAGTGACCTAGGAGGACTCTGTTCCTGATCTTTGTGTTTCTGAATCCACCTCCTGAATGCAGTTCCTGTCTGCCACTGAGTCCAGTCTGGGACTTCTCCAGGGCCTGGTCCACAGCCTCAGTGGTGATGGTGATGTAGTTGCTATCAGAGGGGCTGGCTTCAACATTGGGTTTGTATATATTTGTGTTTAATTCATTTTATTATTGTTATTTGCATTAAGGCTGTTTTAGTTTTCCAGACCATAAGTCCCTCTCCATTATTCTCTTTCTCTTCCCCTTTGGGAAGGGAGAGGGGTTAATAGAGAGTGTCTGTCATTTGTGTAGTGGCCAGCCCAGCCCTAACCTCTGACAACCAGCTCTAGACTTCCGAGTGCTACAGAGACCTGTGATGCTACACAGTGGATTGAGCCTTCCTTTATTTTTTTTTCCCTGTTTAAAAAAAAAAAAAAAAAGCTAACCAAACCACAAATCCTAGAATCTTTTGATTGTGCATAGCATGGATCACATGTATACAGGTGGATTCAGCTGTGGGTTATAGCTGAATGTAGGGAATTTCACCGTGAGTACAGTAAAAAAAGAGCAGGAAGAAGTCCTGTCCTTTGTCCAGTAAATCCTGACGGTTAAATGTTTTACCCCAGGTGTGTCTGAGGAAGGTCCCTTAGCCACGTTTCAGCTATCCTGAGTCCTCCCATGGGAGGACTCCCCAAGGCTACCATTGAGGGCTCCCTGTGTATCTTCTCCTGTCTGAGCTAAGAGCTTATGAAGGTATATAATGTTATGAAGTAACAGCCAGAGTAAGGAGATTCATTGGAGAAGTCCTCAGCTAGAATTAGAGGTACTGACAGTCCAGGTTATTTGGTTTTATGCTTCCCATGTGGTGAGGAAGCACTGCCATTAGGTGTAGTCAGGTTATTTTAAGAGCAGGGGGATTGTTTGGGGTATTGCTTCTTTACACAGGTTTCAATGTCCCACACCAGTGTCAGTGGACCCTCACGACAGTGAGTGTCTGCAGTCAGGGTAACCTCAGTTGGGTTTGGCTACCCAAGTCCTGAGCCCATCTTTGTTCAGTATGGGGCTAGTTTCATTAGGAGAAAGACATTCATATGTCAGGAAAGATAAAAGTATTCACTTCCCTGGTAAGGACTACTGATAAGTATTCTGAGAAAGAATCCTATTTTGAGTATCTAACCACGTTTGCTGAAATAAGTCTCAGCTGTAAATTGGAACACTTTCAAACTTTTTTTCTTTCACTGTGCTCAGGCTATGAGGTATCTCTTGTTTTTCTAGGGCTTGTTCAAAGAGCCTTAAAATTGATTGACTAGGCTGTTATGAGCCTGTTCTTTTACTGTAGAGCTTTAGGATATATGTAGGAGAGAGGCTGCTTGGCAGGAGGGCAACGCTTAGAGATACTTAGAGCAGTGAAAACTACTTCATCCTTTTATTTCCTTTTTTCCCCTCAGTTTTGCAGGAGTACCTGGAGAAAGTTGTTTTGTTCTTTCTTCTCTGCAGCATAAACCATAATGAACCAAATCTTTCTTGTTGCAACAAACAGCTATGGAGCTGCTTCTTAATACTTTTCACAGATCACTTGAGGAGAGCAACTGTTTCAGAAAAGGGGTCACCCCCTGCCTGCATCAGGTGTTTCTGTTCAGCTCACGGATTCATACTGAGTCTGTGGGACTGTGCTTGCAGAAGTGGAGCTGAGTAAGGTTCGCACCATGCAGTCATGACTTGGGAGTATGAGGTTCCTTTTAGGAGCAAAATTCACTAATCCTGCTTTTTGCCCAAGGTATTCAGGCCATCTGCCAGCAGGTTGTATGATAAGGCTTTCTGAAGGAACTGTAACTGTTTCCTGTTCTCCATAACAGTTCATTTTGTGAAAGCAGTGCTTATATTTAAGGGAATATATAAAGAATAAATGGTAAAAAGAGCAGCTGTTGGTCACAGTGCTATTCAGTTAAAGATGATGGAGGAAGGGGGTTTTAAAATAGTTCATGAAGTTTTTACCACAAAAGCATTGAACTAGGTTTGTGTGGCAAAGGTTTGGTAGCGGCAGGGTACAGGGATGGCTTTTGTGGGAAGCTGCTAGAAGCTTTCCTCATGTCTGACAGAGCCAAAGCCAGCTAGCTCCAAGACAGACCTGCAGCTGGCCCAGGCTGAGCTCTTCATCGATGGTGCTAGTGCCTCTGTGATAACATACGTAAGAAGGGGGAAAAAAAACTTCTGCATAATGGCAACTGCAGCCAGAGAGAGGAGTGACATCTGAGAGTAACAACCATGAGGACACCAAGGTCAGTGAAGGAGAGGGAGGAGGTGCTCTAGGCATTGTAGTAGAAATTCCCCTGCAGCTGGTGGTGAAAGCCCATGGTGAGGCTGGCTGTCCCTCTGCAGCCCGTGGAGCAGACACCCACCTGCAGCCTGTGGAGGACTCCATGGTGGAGCAGGCGAATGTGCCCAAAGGAGGCTGCAGTAGCGTGGGAAGCTCATGCTGGAGCAGGCTCCTGGAAGGACCTGTGGTTCTGTGGAGACCCCAGTCCATGCTGGAGCAGGTTTGCTGACAGAACTTGTGACTCCGTGGGGGACCACGCTGGAGTCGTTCATGAAGTACTGTAGCCCATGGGAAGGACTCACATTGGAGAAGTTTGTGGAGGTCTGCCTCCTGTGGGAGGGACCCCATGCTGGAGCAGGGAAAGTGTGAGGAGTCCTCCCCTGCGGAGGAAGGAGAGGCTGAGACACTGTGTTGATGAACTGACCACAATCCCCATTCCCATCCCCTTGAGCTGCTGATGGGGAGGAGGTAGAGAAAATCAAGAGTGAAGCTGAGCTTGGGAAGAAGGGAGCAGGGGGGGAAGGTGTTTCAAGATTTAGTTTTATTTCTCATTATCCTCCTCTGATTTGATTGGTCATAAATTAGTTTTTCCCCAAGTTAAGTCTGTTTTGCCCATGATGGTAATTGGTGGATTATCTCTTCCTGTCTGTATCTTGACCCACAAGCCTTTTGTTATATTTTTCTTTCCCCTTTCCATCTGTGGTGGGGGAGTGACAGAGCAGCTTTGGTGGGCACCTGGCATCCAGCCAGGCTCAACCCACTACAAGAATTACATTTAATTCATGTGAATTGCTATTATTGAAGATGATGTATCTAAAACTTCAGAATTTGTGTATGTTTGATTAAATTTCTTTGAAAAAAATTATGATGCCCTAAATACTTCAGATTTTTTGTGCATCTACTTGCTTTTTATGCATCACTCCCCCACCTTCAATTGTTTCTTGTGTATAGGTACTGTGAAAATGGGTATCTTAAAAGCATATAAATAGATAATACAGGCAGGTAAGAAACTAAGCTGTCCAGATTATTCTCTATATATATTACAGACTTTCTCAATCTAAATATTTTGTTCACTCCTGACTGCTCTTTTAGCTGCACTTTTATATACTCCAGCAGCTCATTTTTATTCCAGAACACTTGATAATCTTCATATGTTTCCATAGTCAATGGGAAAATATAGTGCTGGTGGGCCCCAGATGCAGGAAAGAAAGCATATGACCTCCTAAGCACCCTCCCTGGCCAAAACTTAATGATCTTGTGGTGCTTTCTGTTTGTCTCCCATAGCCGTTTTATGGCAGAGGTGGCCACTGCACATGTCAGTGCTACGGTAAACACAGCTCACAGACCAGCATCTTCTGCACTACCAGTCACCCGTTGCAAGGGTCCACAGTGTCTTGTTAGCCACTGGTATGCTACAAAAGGGATTTGATCTCATCTGTGCACTAATGCTTTATCAAGGGAACAGGGCATGAGGTTTGAGGAGGCTCTGTGGCCTGGAAGGTTCAGCAAAAGAGTCAGTGTCTGGATGTATTGAAAACATAACAAATGTATTTTTTTTAGAAGTACAGAGAGGTGGAGTTTATATTGCTGGAAATAATGTCCCACATCTTGCTACTGCTGCTGCATTCCAGGAAGTGTAGGGTGATGGCCACTCGCCCAGGAGAAGGGCAGCTCTGTATTACAGAGCTGTGGCATCCTGGCCTTGGCGGTTCTGATATGGTTTAGATGCAGTCATGGCTTGCCTGGAATTAGTGTTGGGAACATCCATTGCCCTCAGATTTAGTGTTCTTTCAATCTTATTAAGGAAAAAAAAGGTTCCATGAATAAGTTATTGCAAAACCAGGTTGACCCATTCAAGCATGCAGATGTTTTATTTAAATATTCCTCAAATGTCTATTTATTCAGCATAATGCATGTATTATGCTGCCTTCTGAAATACGATATATGACTGTCAAACAAAATTGTCAAAACAACAACCTCGGTTTCTTTGTGTGATACACAGAAATAATTACATTTCATGTACAGTACAGATGCATTTTACACAGTCATCGACAGTCATTCACTACCAAAACAGCATTTAAATCACCTAAAACACCAAAAGAATGTGTATTTCCCAAATTCAGAATAAATGACTGATTTTGCATGTGACAAAATGGAGATAGGAGACAGGACTGGAATTCTGCAAAATCATACTAAATTATTCCTTAAGCTGCATTTTAAAAATGAAAGTACGAGTTGCTTCAGGGCTGTAACTGTTATGCCAGTGTATTGCTGTAGTGCATTCTTTTTAGTCCATATGAAAAGGAGAATAAAGAGATTTAATTTAAAAGACACATGACTTGATGGAGTCAGTAGGTTTCCTGGGTTGTACGTAGTCTGTCCCAGAGTGGGTTTAGTAACTGCCGTTTTGCATTATTTACCTGATATAACCAGTCAAGAAGTACCATGTGGCATAAAGAAATTATTGGTGTAGATGCTAATATCAAGACAATTATTCTATGAATAACTGTATGGCAAAAGCTATTATTTTTTTTTAATGAGTAACCATGGGTTACAAGGATGCAGGTGAAAATCCTGGGTCCATTTCTGCCTCTCTTTTATCCGTTAAAACTTCTGTAACCCATAAGCTTCAGCAGATCTAGTGCAGTTTTCCAACAGGATAAGAGAAAAGAGAGCAACATCAGGTTGCAGAGCTCCTCAGGAGCACTCCTCTGGTCAGAGGACCGCCTGTGCTTCTGTTCTCTGTTAAGGTTGGAAATAAATGTAGCTCAGTTTATAATGAGCCAGCTATTCTGAGTTGCAGAAAAAGTGGGAAGTTAATCACAAATTAACCAAGCTTCTAAATAGGTAAGCAATAAGAAAAGAGATTAATGCATGACATTATATACTCCTTTTAATTGCGGTTTAATTCTAATATATGACATTGTATTTTGGTGTATATACTGTAGTATGATAGTCCATCATCTACTCTTCAATCTCTGTTGACAGGTAGAGAAAAAGACCAGTATTTGTGTGCAGTAAAAAGTGTATCATCAGCAAGTTTCAGTTTGTAGTGGGTGTTTTAATGTAAATTTTCAGGTCAGTAGAATGCTAGCAAATACTGTACTGAAATATACACTACTCAAACTATTAAATAACTGTGTTAATCATTTATTGTAATGGCATCTAATGCACTGAGCCTTTTGATTTATATGCATATTTTATTTTGCAGACATGCAATTATTTCTGATCCAGTGTTCTTGATGTATATATGTATGTATTGATATGCTCATATTCCATGTATGTTTGATGTACATGATGGATGGTATGTCACATATATAGGAAGCATCGTGATACATCTAATGCACTCTTATGAAGGAAAATTACACTTCTTTTTTTTTTATCAGAAAAGTTTCTGGTAACATCAAAGTCCTTTAAAAATGAAGCAAAAAAGCCTTAAGTAGTAAAGCTTTCATATGAACTATTAGGCCTGCCCATGTAGGCACATTCCAATTGAAGTCAATTACATTTTTATAGCTTTGGGACCCAATCCATTATTCTATCAGTGTTCTTAGGTAATTAAGTATCTTCACACGATATAAATTCTCAAACAACTTTTAGGATGCAAGTTTATGGATAATTACAACATGAATTTAGCCATCATTTTTACTGAATGCCTTTCAATGTCTTCCAGCATAGCTAATACTCTGGATGCTGCAGAATGTCAACAAGGAAGGTTTGGAGATAAGTGTTGGCTGATCCCAAAATCACCTTTGTGGTAATTTTCATTGAAATAGGATTGTTCCTGTAATAGTGCACTGGGATGAAAAGTTTGTTCCAAAGATAAAGAAGTAGACAAGATATCTATGGATGAAAGGACTGTATTGGTCCATCAGTAGCCTTGAAGCCCCAAATGGTATGGCAGTGTTGGAGTGGGCAACAAACCGTCAGAGGACAGTGGACAAAAAGAGCAATGACTGAATAGTGCATTTGTGGTGCATGATTTGGCTGTAAGATTATTTAAATGTTTGCCATGATAAATTTGTAGTGTAGATGAAGTTGTGTAAAATACCTTAAAAAAAAAAAAAAATCCTGATTCCTGATACAACAGGTGTACAATGACTTATTGCAGTTGTAACAGTACCTAGGAAGCAAGATAAAACAATAGTAAATATAGAACTAACTGAACACCTTCAGTTCACTAATGAGTGTTTGAATAAGAAATACTGCATTTTTCAAAGGGAAGTTATTTGTACAACTACCATGGAACATTAACAATCAGCTTGTTGTAAGTGCACGGAAATGCCCCTTTCTACAGTAATATTTTATCATGCCTAATCTGAAAAACAACAAAAGTAAACTGAGATCACACCTCCAAAGAATTTCAGCATGCATTATGGTTGTAGTTCTTTCAGTCAGTACAAACATTTCATATGAGCATTTTTTTCTTTCATTTTTTGATAGTTTCTCAACAAGTTTGTGGTTTATTAACAGAAAAAAAAAAAGACACGTTATCAAAATGTTTCTCGTTTCTTTGCCTTCAG
>NW_008590311.1:8300-13366 GCF_000691845.1 Merops nubicus | reverse complement strand
TTTTTTTTTGTTTTTGTTTTTCTAAAAAGAGCTCTCATGATAAGAAGAAGCATCAATGGGGACATTTCATTGTGCTCATATAGTAAGTCAGGATGGTCACAGAAGATTCCACCGTGTGTCAGTTCAGACAAGGGGTAAGAAACTCCTTTTGGTTCACACTCTATGACACCAAAACCCACAAGGTGTTTTGTTTCTCCTGAACCTCTCGTTCTGCACTGCTGGCACACACGTCAAGGGGCGTTGTCTTTGTCAGCTCTCTCATTCCTCGCAACTCATTTCTCACTGCTTGAGCTCAGCTTGCAAGTGGTCTTTATGCTAATTTATAAATAATTCTTTCTTTTATAAAGCAGATACTCTGACAATGTTTCCTCCCGAGTACTCGGGAGACTCTGGCCTATCATCTCCTTCAGGTGTGGTGACTGGAGGTGTCGGGATGCTAATTATTGCTGTAGTGACGTAAGGCTGCTCACAGTTTAGTTTAACGCACTCTTCCACTTTGGCATTTAAGCTGGAACGGCTGGAGGAAGAAACAAAAACCAATGAAGAAAATCCACGTGACTGCAAACCTCGCATGTGCCTGCTTCCGATGGCTCAGCCAGGTGTTTCCACCCTGTCCCATCAGAGAGCTCAGAGCTCAAAGCCCCACCGCCACACGCCCCGGCGAGAGGCGGTCCATGGCGATCCCCATAGACAGGACCCCTTCCCCCCTTCTTTCCCACCATTTCTCCACTTCTAAATGTTCATGGGATCACCACCAAAGTGTTTCTGATCACGGGAAGCATTTGAGCTGCTTCCTACGGAGCAAACTTTGCACAGCACAATGACTTGTTATGCAGGAAAGTGGAAACTGAGGGGGAATCCCAGTCCCCTACCAATTCCTCCATGCCATGCTTATTTAAGAGCATTTTGTATATTATGTATCTTCGAGAATAAGACATAGTGATATATACACTAATAAAAGTCAGCGTGTTCATGGAGTTGCTGCAGTACTACGGTACCATTTTAAACTTCAGACCACTGTGAGGTGGGACTGCCATTTTGTGCTTGTGTTTTTAGCTTGTTTTTTAGCACAAAGCTGGCATTTTCTGTTTTTACATACTCTGTGACTGGAAGTGTGGTCCAGGAAAGTCCTCTAGCAGAGAAGGGATGGGGCCAGGCAGAAGGTTTCCTGAAAAGCTAAGACATTGGTGTTTTGTGCTGGCCAGGAGGCCTCATTGCACAACAGCTGAAAAACTTCAGTAGCTACAAGCTGCTGAATTTTCACGGAAATGAAATCCAAACCTGGTAACTGTATAAAACAGGCTTCTCAAAATGTAACTTAACAAGAAATTCTCTACAGCAACTAGTGCTGAAAATGCTTCCTCTTTAAATGGTGGCATGTTTGAGTTCAATAGAAAACACTTCGGAGTCCCCTTAGACCTTTGCTGTGTTTTCAGAGGTGATGTTTGGCATACCTGAAAGCCAAATGGTTTACTTGTGACAGCAGAGAGATGTTCAATAAATCACAAACTCTTAAACTGCAGTTTCCTCACTTTTGTATTAACTTATAGGAAACACAGTTTTCTTATCCATTTCATATTTTTTATTTAGAAGAGTCTTTCTTGTGACTATTGCACTTTGGACTCTGGGAATCTCTTATTTCTCTGCTGTATGGAAATGTGAGCAAGTCTCATTTGTCCTGTGCTTCTGAACCAAACCAGTAGAAACAGCAGGGACATTCCTTTCTTCTCACTTGCTCATCTCATATATCTGAATTGCACATTTCTATGCTATATTTTTCTTGTTATGTGTCTATGACATATAATAATTGGCGCTCTGTTTAATTTGGGTTCCCTGGGTGCTGTTCGCTGCAAATAATACACAGTAGTTTGTGGGGAGGGCACGAGAGGGTAGAAATGGATGTAGAGAGACTATTCTGTTATTGTGGATTAAGCCTGGAGCCAACTAAGTGCCGGATGTTTCAGTACTAATGCCCATTTTTTGGATGTCTATTTGACTTTCACCTCTAGCCTCACAGCCTGGCTACGGAGGCCACAACACCTCTACACCTCTTCTCTAACAAAGAGAGGGGCTTGAGCTCTGGCTGTGCTGTGTGAGGTACCTGTTAGACAGAGGCGTCCTCTCCACGCATCTGATCTGGATGGTGCTGAGCTCCTGCACGCTGCCGGGGCGGCTGCCGGTGAGGGTGGTGTTTGGGATGCGGTAGGTCTTTTTATGCCTTCGTGAGCAGCAAGTGCTGGTGACTCCTTGTTGAGACGAGAGAGAAGGGCTGTGGCTGGGGGGTCTGTTGACTGTGGCAACCTCCATACAGCTCTCTTCATAGACTTGCTCATCCACGAACTCGTGGTTCTAGCCCAGAGGAATCCAACAAAGGGACAAAGCAAACAGAAAGACAATTAAAGTGAACATATTAATTGAGATTTTTTAAAGGCTTGAACTGACACGACTGAATAAAGTGGGAAAGTGAGACAGCTTAGTCTTGATTATAGTGTTTGGCCTGTATTAGCCTGGGCTGAATACCAATGCAAATGTAAACTCTGGAACAAAATGCTCAGAGCTCTAAATAAGAACAAGTTAATTAAAACTATTTTGTAAAATAGTATGTGACTGTAATGTAGATTGCACTATAAATATCTGTATAATCTATGAAGTGTCACAAAATAGAGGATTATTTTTATTAATAAAAATTTCAGTGGTGCTTATGTAAATGCTCTAAGTGTCATTTGGAAATAAATAGGATTTATTATATTGAATTATAATACAATAAAATTTGAAAATATTTTCCAAATGAGTTTACAAAGCTTCCTTTTGAATTGCAACTTAGAAATCAGGGTATGAAACTGTGTTTCAAGGTATGCCTCTATATAAAAGAAAAAGATTGAATCAAATAGAAGTTTTGATTAGAAGAGATCAGGTAGTTATTTAAAACTATCCAAAAAGTTCCTAATTATTGTACATGGTTGTATGAAAAGCAGTTTAGAAGACTGAACATTTCTTAAGGTGAAGTACTCTTTAATTAAGCAATTTTTGCTTAATCCCAGCCTAGACAGTAATTTTATAGGCTTGTCATAGGGCTGAATCCAAATTCATGCAGATTTCTCAGTAGGTGATTTGGGAGTGCTTCACACCTAGCTGTGATTTCCACCTTTTCTTTGTGTGTGAAACAGTGGGTTTGCTTATAGTAGGGGGGAAGAATTTTTACATTAATTTTAAAGTAGCTGCCCAAACTAAGCAGAGATAAAGATATGTTCACTTTTGCATGAATGTGAGTCTGAGTTTAAGAAAGACTCAGTTAAAAAAAAATAACCTTTCCAGTTACTGCTGGAATCAGTCTGCATATCCTGAGAACGGTTTAGGACAGTGGTTTAGGGACCATGTTCTGGATTGTTGAACACTCAGTCTCATTCTCAGTTTGTTAGCCTGCTGCATTTTTAGGTATTATAGTAAGAAAAAACATTTTTTCCCCTGAATAACGATGCACTGATTGTGAAGGTGCTGATGTTTTTCAGGAGAATTACAGTACAATGATAATACAAAATATGTGAGCAAGTAAAAAGAGTAACAACTGTGGCCAAATGTTTGTGACAAATGGAAATACCTTCACAGGCATATTATTGTTGCTTCCATTTCTTCTGTTCTTCTTCATTTAGACATAACTTTTTGTGAAATTGAGTGGTGTTGAAGAATGCCGACTTCAAGTGATATGGAAAGAAAGAACTTTCTTGAAAACTAACTTCTACAAGGCATATGTCAATCACAATCAGGATTTTGAATGGGATCACATAGTGGACATAAAATTCAGAGAAAAAAATTATTTAATTGCCATTTTTAGATTATGTTCAGTGGCTTGCAGTATGTTTGCTAAGAACTGAGTTTTCTGATTAAAAGTAATTTTGTGCCTCCTAAAACTTTTATGGAGCAACCAACAGGAATTCAATTTGTAGGGTCCATTAAATAGGTCATTAAGTGAACTTTTAATATGGACTGGAAACATTTTGAAACAATATAATGGCTCAAGTTAATAGATTTGATTATACTTATTAATTAACTGTTCTTAAATTAGTTAAAAGTAGCCTGTAAAATATAACTTTCAGTGCAATTATTTTACATTATTAATGTGATTTTCACAGAATTCCGTAACACTGCCCACTCTGCATGTCTTAGAGTGGAACAGGTCTTATCCTATGGACTTCAAAATGCCAGAAAAGAGAAAATACACCTTTACTTAGCATCACCTAGACTGATGCTTGTACCAAATGATATTTCAAGTGGTGATGAGAGGCTAGGGTGGCACCACACCTTTGCTGTTATAGCATGAACCAGAAGCTTGTCAAAATCCACAAGCTGAGGGTCAAAAATGTCAAGTTCCCACTAAAATTTTAAGAATGCATGATTTGCGGAATACAACTTGTAACCCCTGCATATATTTTTGTGTTCACACATCATGTGAACTCAGTGAAAGTAGCAGGACACAACAGACAAGGAAAAAAGAAAGAAGATTCAAAGCAAATTCAGGAAACAAGATTGTACTTGCATTATAGACAGTCTGTTTTTTTAAAAAAGGTACTGTTTTGAAAAAAAAAAAGAATAGGCTTACGTGTTCCACCAGTATGATTATTTGAAATGTGAAACTTTGGGAGATGAATTCAGCTCCCACCAACTGAACAGATTCTTCCCCTCCCCCGATTTCTATGAGTCTGAGAAGACCTGTGGTTCCTACTAGGGTTCTAACAGAAGTTTGTAATGTTCACCTGTGGAACAATTTTTAAGACAGATTGATGTTACCAGCTTCTACTACAAAATGTCTCAAAAACATTCCAAAATGACTCAGCCTGACTCTTGCAAAGCTCCCCTGACTTTACTCTCAATAGGAAGCAAGATATTTTGCCTTACAGGACACTACATAAAAAAAGAGTACTCCAAAGGTAAGAATGGAGGAGACGTAAGCACCTGTGGGATGACCTATCACTGAGCAGTGTAGCAGGTGAGTCAGTCTTTTTATTTACAAAGAAATGCTGTTGAAAGGAGAACCTTAAATTATACATAAGTCATATTTTACTTTAACA
>NW_008590311.1:0-8284 GCF_000691845.1 Merops nubicus | reverse complement strand
ATTTATTTTTATTTTTTTTTTTACAGAAAGAGCAGAAACACTTTCACATTGATCTCTATCAAATAGAACAGAACCGTTACTAGATCTTTTAATGAAGATTTAAAACTAGATTTTAAAAATAGCATGAACTTCCACTACTGTATAGAAAACTTAAAAATAAATAATATCATTTTTTATACAGAACTGGAACTTATAAAACCAGATGTAAATTTGTAAATGGTGGTTTAGTGGATGCTGACCAACTTACCTGCAATACAAGGTAAATTCTACATGGCATATAATCCCCACAAACCCAGAAAAATACAAGGACATAATTTGAGCATTCTCTATGTGAAATTCCCCAAACTACAAAGATTAAATTCAATATAAATAATATTTATGTTCTTAGCTTCCTTAGGATATAATAGAAGAGGAAACAATAAAAGAGGAAATGACATAAAATTAGGGGTGATTAGGGTTATTGCTGCGATGCTTTCTGTCCAGAAATTTACTATTAGTAAACATGGCACTTAGTTACTACTGAGTCATAACTCTGCTGTAGTTTACTATCCTTTATGGCTGTTTAATTATCCAGGTATTGACCAGGGAAAAATATAATAAGTAGTTCTTTTGATTTATAGCGAGTTTCAAATCTGGATGAGCATACTTGGGCTGCTATGAATTACATCAGTGATTTCTACAGGGATCTCAGTGTCTAAACTGAAATCAAAAGACTGTGAAGCTTTGCATCTGCGTCTGGATTAAGCACTTGAAGTTTCCAAATAAGATGCTTGGGGATGCTCTTTTGCAGTCACTTCAGTGAGAGTCGCATTCGTGTCCAAGGAAACACTTTGCAGCTATCTCTGTACAAAAGCCCAACATTTGCTCAGGCAAAAACTTGTTTTGACTGCACCGAGTATCGAATGTGTAAGGATTACAAATCATGTTTTGTGAACTGTATTGCAGAAAAGTGCAAATGATAACATTATGGAATGTATGAAAACCATACGGAAGGTCACGTGCACAGCTTGTCCATACTGATGTCAATCTTTCACCCTAGATGAGGCTTTCATCCAGGATCTCTCTGTTATTTACATGCAGTGGGTATAACGCCTTAAAATAAGATAAAATGGCTTTTCTTCCCAGTTAACTGCTTTCATGTAAAGGCTTATTAATCAGAAGAAATACTGAAAACATTCAAAACTAGGCTGGTGTTGGGATTCACAGGAAAACACAGTTCTCTTTTCTTACCGTAGTTTTTTCCAGGCAGTGAAGCAGGTGGTGGTGCTGTGTTTCAAAGGAAGAGCCAGCTTTGCTAACAAAGGCCTGTTCTTCTTCACTGGAGGACTGTTAATACATAGAACTCAGTATTATTCTCATTTCTGAACAAAGAGGCTCTTATCCAAATATTTGATCAGAACTAATCTGGATTGTACATGGTAGCATAACTGCTTCATCTCCATAGTATAACCCAAATGATTTTGGACCAGAGTTTTCTGCTTGTTCATTTTTTAATAAAAATATTTTTTTCCTTCCCTTACACGTCCTTTTAAATACTCCATCTTAGGGTTTTTATCCATAGATGGAATAGTACAATTTACAAGTGCAATCAACATGTAAGCTTTGGCTGTTGAATCAATGCATACTTAAAATTATCATAAATTTAAGTGACATTAAAATATCTTTTTTTTCTGAGAATGTGCCTTATTTGATGAAAATTAAACATAGTTGTCCTCCTGGGATCATTTTATAGCACTAAAGAATTTGTGGTTTTGCTGCTTACACAAAAATTCGTGTCGGTGATCCCAATCTGCTGAGTTTGGGAAGCATGTAGCAGATGTTACTTGCACAGAATGAAGAATTAAGTAGAAAGCATCCACTGTTTATTAATTGTTCTCGTATTTATTCACTAGAAAGCACAAAACTAAACAGGGGAGGACGTGGGATAATAGGAAAGACTACAGTTCTACTTTGGGATATTAGAAATCTGCATGGCAGTTAAGCTATTTGGTGACCTTTTAGTTCAAAGGTTTGAGTTCTCTCGGGCAGCAGAGGAAGCGAGGCTCTGGCTGCTCCTCCTCTGTGCTAGACCGGCCGGGGGACGGCCCCTTCCTCCTCTTCTGGCTATAGGTTAGAGCCTTCGGCTTTTTAGCACATATTGAACAGAAAGGGCATAGAGGAATGAAAGCCTTCCTGTACCCCTCAGGGAATTGCCTAAATGCCAGAAAATGGCAGGGACTGAAAAACACTGTGTCTCCAGTCTTTCTGAGCTGGCTGCAGTGCCGAGCAGCCAAGGGGCTGTCTCCGGCAGCGTGGGTCGCTCTGGATCCCAGCCCCAGGCACTGCCCACGGCTACCGCTGCCAGTCCTGGCTCCCTCAGCAGGGATAACGGGGGGATTTGCTTCAGATAACATTAGACTTCTACATCTTTGAGGTAACCACCAAGACTCTCCTTAGAGAAAAGTAGGTGCTTCCAGGGAACACTTTTCACTCCACAACACCCGTCTGTGCAAACAGCCCCCCGGAGCTGCCTCTGTCCCTTACTGATGATGAAGCCTCTTTTGCCATCCATGTTCTACCCATTTAAAGCCAAATGAGATAAATGCAACCTACCTCCTAAGAGGCAAACACTTTGTACTTTCTTAATGACACCTTCTACAGGATCTAACTCTAAAAATGTGGATTACATCTGAATCCAGTATTTCTATCTGGCCACTTCCCTTATCTTTTAATACCCCATCATTGACTCTCATAAGCTTCCTTTAATAATAATAGTAATTGTCCAATTTATCCTTCCTTAATCTACTTTTAAAGATAACATTGCCTAAAGACCCAAGTTGCCTTGCCTTGTTGATAAATAGAATAAGCTGCTGCTGGGCTGTCATTAAGGTGTTATTCTGGAGGTGGAGAATATAACAACATTACCTGCTGCAGCTGGTTACTCAGTAAGCCATTTCTTTTGCTCTGCATGTAGGCATTAGCACTCCCACTCTTTGCTGCACGAATTCGAGCAAGCCTGGCTTTCTGTGTGAACAGACAAAAAGAAAAGTGTCACTTGTACTCGTATCCATTATTCTGTTTATGTGAACCCGTTAATTGAAGTAATCTGCTCATCAATACCACTATCATAAGACTGAAAGGGTGCAATACATCCATCCTCCCTGTGGAGCAAATCATGACTGTCTTTCCATTTAAAAAGCAAAGGACAGAAGTTTTTAGTTGTTTGCATGTATCAGCTAATAAGAACAATGATTTTTGGAGAAGACATTAGACAGATTTTTTTTTTCTTTGTATTGCTATAACTGTGCCAGTCCTTGTGCCTTGTGGGTCAGGAACATGGACATCCATCTTGGCTGCTCCTACAGTGAAAATCTCTAAAGAGGAATAAATGGTTCAGAAAAACATAATATTACAACTGCCATGAGCTGGATTCTTGGAGACTTCTGGGATTTAAGAGTAGCAGAATGTAGTAGTGTTTTTTATCCTGTCTTCCAGCTAAGTTCCTGAATGCTTGCCAAGCCTTTTACCTCTTCATGTCTGTTGGTATAAACAGACTTAATACGTGTCATCATTGGTCATAATCTGTTCATAGCCTGATTTTCAGAGACTGCAGGCATCAAATTGCTGAGATTAGAGATTTCTTAGGTGAGCTTCACTGCTTGTGAAAGTGACTTTCATTCTAGAGTAGAAGGTGGCTCATGAGTGAAGGACAATGCATCCACTAACTTCTGTACAACAGTTAAAAGCCAACATTAGGGAAAAGCACGAAGAAAAGACTCTCTCAACCAATAATATGGAAAACAAGCTTTTATGGGATTTCTAGGATGGCATCCTGATTCTGTAATTTTTGTGGCTGATTACATGTGTAAGAGGGAGTCTGAGTTTTTCTTCATTCTTAGGTTTTTGATTCTGAAATCCAAATGCTGAGCAGCATCTGAAGTTGAGTGGCTACAAAAGCACAGACAGAGACACAGTGAAGAACTTGAAAAACTGACTTTGAAATATTAATAGGGATTTTCATATCTGATAGTTACTCAGTTGGTATTTTCATAAAATGGAGAATTTTTCCCCCCTTCCCCCAAATTCCATGGCATTAAATGTCAGCATGAAATGATTGAATGAACATTTACAGAGGGAAGCAGCGTGGTCATTGCAGCCGCCAGATCTCCCTGGCATGATCAACTGACGATGAGGAATGGCTCAACACCACGCTTCTTTGCACTCACAGCCTCAATCTCACAGATCTTCTCAGCAGTGAGCCAAGAAATAATGACAGCTAACAGAAAACATGGCTAGAATCTGGCTTATGTGAGATGTCATTATTTATTATCTTTTAATTGTTCTGAAAGAAAATAAGATAATGCTGTGCATGTGTGAATCACTGTGTCAAAAAGCTCATATGAGAGGCTGTTGCCTGATTTTGTGATATATTGGCCACTTTAGGACGACGCATTGGTTTGTCACCTTCCTCTGTGCACGCAGCCTATCCAGCAATGCAGTTAATGGACCTTATCCTAGTGAGAAGGATAAAAGAGCTCCCATCACCTGCACAGTGCTTCTGCAGAGGTGAATTCCTGCTTTCCCCTTCCCCCGGTGAGCACAGAAAGGACACCCGCAGCCCCACACTCCGTCGCCCTGCACAGGTCCCAGAGGCTGCACTGGGGGTACATGTGCAGCCAGGGCTCTCTCACTGAGCACCATGGCTGAGCAGCCCCGGGCTGCCCGACCTGCTGCAGTGAGCCACCCGAGAGGGCAATGTGCTGGGCTGGCCTCTGGGCACGCGTGGGGGCACACCCAGGCTACCACTGTGCTTAGGGCTAAGTCCTCAGGGGTAATGAATAAAAATCCCTTGAGCAGGCAGATAAAAGGTTATTTTCAAGGTGGAGCTCTTGAGATGCAGCATCAGCATGATGAGCTGAAGGCTTGAGGAAGAGCTTTACCTGCACTGTAGAACAGTTAAGGGCTGGGATATGTGCATTGGGTTATGTTCATAAATATATTAAAGGTTTCTCTTAGCACTACAGTTTAGCCTTAAGAGATGCTTTAGAGATGCCTTTGCAGGGTACAACACAGAATCCCCCGAGTAAGTGATTTCAGTCACAAATATTTTAGCTGTGGTACTTTTCACTGTGCTCTTTACACAGTGAGATTAATTAGACTTAATGAACAAACATTTTACATACATTACTTGCACTTTTTAGCATGCATATTAATTTTCTTTTTCAGTGATTGAAGCAATAATTATGGTGCAGCACCATTTAATAAATAAATAAATATTAAAAATGAAGCAGTTCATCAGACTATCTAAATATATTGGGTGATGGTTGGACTTGATGATCTTAGAGGTCTTTTCCAACCTTAATGATTCTGTGATTCTATGATCTATGCGTTACAATGCATATAATATGAAGGTTGTACTTCCCTTGTGAAGATTTCAAATTGCTTTGCAAATATGAATTTATAGCATCTTAGAAAGCTTTTGTGAGGTTGAAAGTAATAGCTTACTTCTTTCTAGTTGAGACTCATTCAGATGCCCTGAATTTATATCACTTACCAAAGAGAAGAAAATAAATCTATTACTGAGACACGAAGCAGATATTGTGGCTTCCATGATTATACTTCAGCTTACAGAAAATGCTCCTGAAACTGGAAGTGTTTAGAAATCTGTTAAAGTGATAATATTTCTTTTCAGCGTTTCTACCTGATTTATATCAGAGCCTGTAGCATGTGAGCACGACTCCTCAACATTTCCTATCAAGGAATCATAAAAGCTCACATAGACACAGGATTTTAAGGGCTGTGCTAGGGACTGAATTCCCATAAAGGACATCAAGATCATGTGATGACACCAGGAAAACTGTCGTTGCAGAAGAACTGTATTTTCCTTTAGTCTGCAAACTGCATTCTCTATCATGTACAACAGAAAAGGAGTGATAACTGCTCCTTTCAAGCCCTCCAAAGCCCTTCCTAACTCTCCTCTTTCATGGAATATCTAGCAATAAAAGAAAGGATTAAGTTCTTCTGCAGCAGATTATCTTCTGTGCTGAGAGGTTTTCCCTGTTAGACATTGAATGTGAATCTCTGACTTTGGTAATTTTTACGTTGTCTAGGACAAAATCAATGTAGCTGAAATACAGTTCTTTCACTTATTCTGATGAAATCCCACCATAATCATCTCATTTGAAACTTCCTAAAGAAACTGATGATCAGCTGTAATACTTACCACATCCCTTGTATTTGCACTGAAATTCTCTTTTGAATGCACTGCTTTTGATTTTTCTAGCTTCGAATTCTACAGCTTAAAGATGGATCCTTGTCTATTGCTGCACTTATAGAAACCTTACAAAGAGAATTCACTGTTATTCAACAACAACTAGTTGTCAGTTTTTAACATAAACTTTTATTTTCACAAGCTTTTAAATAGTGCTAAATGTAGCACTGTGGGGTATTTACAATATCCATCCCACTCAAGATGCCCTCAGCTGTCCGGCTGTATTGAGAGAGAGATTTTACCAGGAACACTTTAGGGCAGGGCTTACTGCAGTAGTGGGAAACATCTTTGGCAAAAGCCTCTCTTCAATTTGCTATGCAAGAAGCCTAGCTAATTTAGGAGTTCAGTAGCTCCTGTTGTTGCTCTTCTACTTCTCTCTAGGTTACATAGCTAAGTTGCTACCAAATGTCAAAAATTACTAATTACTTACCTTAGACTTACTGTTTTTTAATGATCTTGTACAATTAAAAGACAAGAATTCCTGGATAGTAATTTTACATGTACTGGTTTGGGCTGGGATAGAGTTAATTTTCTTCATGGTAGCTGGTACAGGGCTATGTTTTGGATTTGTGATAAAAAGAGTGTTGGTAACGTGGGGATGTTTTAGTTACTGCTGAGCAGTGCTTACATAGGTCAACACAGAGGCCTTTTCTGCTCCTCAGACTGTCCTGCCGAGTAGGCTGGGGGTGTAGAAGAAATTGGAATGGACACAACTGGTACAGATGACCTCAATTGACCAAAGGGACATTCCATACCCTATGACATTGTGCTCAGTGATAAAACAGGATGGAGATGGAGACTGGCAGAGGTGGCCTTTGCTGTGGGACACAGTGGGCATCAGTCAGCTGGGTGTGAGCAATTGTTTTCTTTTGCATCTCTAATTTTTCCTTGGGTTTGTTTTTTTCCCACCTCTTTCTGTTGTTTTTATTCCCCTCCTTTTAAAAAATTATTAAACTGTCTTTATCCCCACCATGAATTTTCACACTTTACCCTTCTTGATAATCCCCCTCATCCCACTAGGGAAGAGTGAGTGAGCAACAGGGTTGTGTTTAGCTGCCTACTGGGATTAAACCAGAACACTGTGGCTCCTAGAGCAATAGCCAAAATGGTCCAATAATCAGTCATGGTTTTTATATAATTTTTTTTTTGCCTTTCATAAATCCATTCTATGTGTTTGTTTTCAAGTGAAAAATCAAACCCGTATTTCATGCTCTGATTTTCTAATTTGAAGTAATTGCAAATAATTGACTTCAGATTATCTGACAATAATTTATAGGATGTCAGCATGCAGCAGAGAGAAAAATGCTGTTTACTTTGTACATTAATGGCTATGGAATTAAATAAGGTTCATGTATTTCTTGAATCGTGCCTTGCTTTCACAACATATTAAAATTATTGTTCAGTAATCACAAGTTTTACATGCTTTTATACTAAATTCAAAAATCTTGGGTAAGTTACTCTGTTATTTATGTCTCTGCAAACCCACTGAGATTAACAGTCTGTCTCGTTTAAAGAAGTCATAATGGCTAGCAGGGTTCCCTACTACAGACACTCAGATCTAGGCTGCCAGGTGGTGTTAAGCAGTTGCTGTTGCAATTTATCCTAGAGCTATTGATGTTTATCTAGGAACTAATTATTGATATTTTGACAGATAAATACATCATATACAGTCAATAAATAATAAAGCTAAGCCCATCTTCAGGATGTATTTTGCTATGTGAATGCTGAAGACCATACTCCCATTAAAGATTCAAGCTGAATTTTATGTATTAAGGCAGGTTTTGGAGCTGATGATAATTTTTTGGGTCTTCTGTAGAGACACCATGCAACGTCACTTTGAGGAGCAAGTGCCTGAGCAACTAAAATTAAGGCTCCTTCAGTTTTCAGGTAATGAAGAATAATGGGCAATGAATCCACTCTTAGGACTTGCTAGCTAAGAGGAGAGAAGGCTCTTGCCTTCAGAAGATGCAGACAAATAGATGTATGGAAAACAGGGAAGGCATCTAGCAAGGAGAAGGTCACAACATTAATAGA
>NW_008590310.1:0-445 GCF_000691845.1 Merops nubicus | reverse complement strand
GAAATTGGTGCAAAATGAACACATCTGTCATCAGACAATCCCATGTTGCTCTAGCTAGAGGAAAACTGCAAAATAACTGTGCTGTTATCCAGACCCTTTCCTAGCCACCAGCTCTGGCAGAACACGAGGACTTTCCTGAGCTGCAAGTGCTCCCAACCCCAGCACTTCCTTTGCTTTCATTGTGCAGCTATGAGGCAAAACCTTAGTTCTGTAAGAAGCCCAAACCACCCAACACTTCTGTGCTCTTTTCACACACTTTCTCTTTGTAGGATCTTTATCATCACTGAAGCATCACAAGGATGATGTCGCAGTAATAAAAACGGGCATGGATTGTGGACTGAGTTTGGAGGAGAACATAGGATTCAATATTGGAGATGAAATTATCTGCTATGAAGAAAAGGAAGTTCAGCAGACAACTTCCTGGGATCCAGGATTTTAAAAGACA
>NW_008590309.1:9363-19368 GCF_000691845.1 Merops nubicus | reverse complement strand
CGGAGCTGGGGAGCAGTCACGTTAAGTTTTTAACCACCATGCCATCAGAGCCTTGTAGCGAGTGATTTGAGGGGGCTCGCCTGCTGCTTTCCGGGCACGACGGCTGCTCCAGCCACCCCCAAACTACTGAGGTGTGTGAAGCAACTTGCTGTTACTCCCAGTAGGGTATAGGATACTCTTTTCTGATTTCCTGTGGAACAGGGAGCTTCAGATATTTGGGTGTTTGGTTTTGTTTTTTTCGTTGTGTTGTTTTTTTTTTTTTTTTCCTGTAAAGCTGAGTTCATCTCTCTTTTGTTCATGATTAGCTGTAAGAAGGAGGTTTTTTAAATCTGGCAAAACCTTAAATTTTATCCCTAGCTAAAACTTGCTGTAGGACGTCGGGCTGCTTCTTTTTGAATCTGCCCAAAAATCTCTGCGGAAGATTATCCCCTCTGGGAAGAAAGGACAGGCTGTGAATGTACCATGGGCAACTTGTGACTTTAGGGATAGCAGTGTTGATCTTTGTAATCAGCTACTTCTTGATCTCTTTCTCATGGAGCAGCCATTGTTCTGACACTCTGTATATTCCAGACATCTGTGGTTCTCCCATCCCCCAAAGTATGCAAGTGGTGAATGGAAAGAGGCTGGGCTGGTATGCTGAGGTCGATGGACGGAAATCAAGGAGGGGTTTTAGCAAAACAGGATCTTTATGTGCTGAGACTACAGCAAAGAGGAGAAAACTACCCGAAAGAGTATGGGGATTTTTGTGATAGTAAGTTCAGACACACCAGAGAGCAACTTGACCATTCCGATTTCGTTTCTGAATGACAAAAAGGTGCTAGTGCAAGGCTTTAAAACGGCACAAAGGGCAAAACTTAACTGGTGCTCACTGGGCCAAGTTCTAACGAGAATTTCAGTAACTGACAGTCCAGGAATTGAATATTCATCTTGCACTTTTAATAAAAAAGTGCTGACAGCTGCAGGTATGTGGCTACTGTGTTGATTGCCTAATGGCTGCTACTGTTGAAAATGAGGCTACTTAGGTGTCCAAGGCTTTAAGGCTTTCTAAATTCAGCTATTCGGTATAAAAATCATACTGAGTGTCTTGTCATTCTGGGGTTATTCTGAAGAAATGTTTGCTTGGCTCAGCTCAGGTATAAACTGATCTGTGTGGGAACGTTCCTGCCAGTCTGTACGGCTGCTCATTCCACAGAGTCTAGGGGACAGATAAGTAAAAACATGTTGATGGAAGGGACAATGCAGTGCACAATAGCTTCTAAAAGCAAGGATTTGACACAAAGGAAAGCTTGATTGAAGAAGTTCATTCTTCAAATGTTGTGTTAGTAAACCGAGCTTCTTTTTTCTTGGAGGCTGGGCTCCGATGTGGGTGTGTGATCTGTGAACACCACTGTGCTGCTGTGGCAGCAACTGTCTTATCCAGTGTCGGCCATGAGGCCTGATGGCCCTTCTTGCATGACTTAAAATCACAGAAAAAGTAGAGTTTAACCCTTAAGAACACTATACTTCAGAAAGCTAATTCAGATGTAAAGATGAGTCGCTGCTAGTGGGCTTCTAAACCAATCCTGTAGTTGTTTGAGGGGTAGAAAGAGGAGTAAAAAGAGCAAGGCAGGAAGCATGGCTGCTGTAAGCTTTGGTCCTGTAAACTGATGTCTGAGCGTGTGGTCTGAAGCTCCTGGGTAAGGATGTTTCTGCAGAATACTGTCTAGCAGGCAGACTAGTGTGCAAATACAGCAGCAATCAGAATCCCTGCTGTTAATTCGTGGTTGGAGCTGGTAACGCAGGGCTTGTGGGGATTGTGCAGCTGCTTGCAGCAGAACTTGTTCTGTGACTCTGGTAGAGTGCCTACCATGGCAGGAAAATCAGGACTGAACTTATCTGGAACATCACATTTCACTGCACCTGATAAAACTTTGTGAGAACCTCTGCAGACAGTTGGGGCTTGCTTTTGGGTCCTTGCAGCCCCCAGACCCTGCCTTGCTGGGGGACTTGGAGATGGCACCACACGGGCTTTGCCCAGTCCTGCAGGCTCCTTGGAGGTGGGTGCTGTGTGGGGCTCCTCTTGTCTCTGCAGGTAAATGATGATCCCAGGCAGATGGGCAGGGCAGTGCCACCGACTTTCTAGTTAAGCACTGGAAGACTCGTTTTGGGGGTGCTTTGATGTTGTGCACCACTTGCCAACATCGGGTAGCCTGATGGTGGTTAACTTCTAACAGCCATTTCTCCCCCTTGATTCCAAGGTAAAACTTGCTGTAGTCTGATAAGGCTTTAGCCCAAGAGGGTGATGTCTTTGTGCTGGTGTTGTGTGGCCTGTGTTGCTTCTCATGAGAAGAAGAGAGCCCCAGAGAGTTTTCTGCACTGTTGGAGAACTTGAAGTGCAAGAGGGAACTAATGGAGGCCTTGTTCTGGGATTTCTGTCTGTAGGGAACATTAAATTGACAAGGTGAGCAGGTGAGATGTCTACCTGCAGCTCAGCCTGCCCTGGTGAGTCCACTCCCTCTGCCTTGGGAAGGAGGGGTGCAGATGGGGCTTTGCAGCTCTCCTTGCAGAAGAACTTTTTGTTAACTCCAAGCTGCTGTAAGAAACAACGTACACTGGCTGGGTTAGTGCTGCAGAAGTAAGGTACTTGCTCTGTTATTAATGCTGAATCAACTCTGGAGGCTTGTTTAGTGAATAAATAAATTCATCTGGAGGTATAAAGAGTTAATGTAGTATTTGAGGTTGCTGTTTTTAAAAGGTAGCGTGAGCGAGCTGGATCTGCCTGCAGCTGGCACATGCACGGTGTGTGCTGTCAGTAAATTTGCTGGGACCAGCACTTCTGGGCTGACTTACTGTGCTAAATAGACTTGTATAAATTGGAGAAGTTTGCCAACTCTGCAGCAACTGTAGCAAGTAGTTCTGTATTGTCCTGGCAACAATTTAGGTGCCCTCCAGTGGCCAGAAATCTTAACATCCTAAAGGTGCTGATAAATGCTGCTGCCTTGTCAGTTTGTCTTAACTAAAAGTGAGCTGAAGAAGCCTCTTGTAGTGTCAGATGCAGTTTGCATGTTTGTTGCTTAAACAGGACTTTTTGGAGTGTTGGTGGGTCTCACTGTGTAGTGATTCTGGTTCTGATGGGCAAGCAAAGGCAGCCACTTTCCATCTGTAGGTATTTCATTAGTGTCAGTGCAATTATGACTAATGACTCTGGTTCCTTAAGCCACAGCAATTGATGTTTGACATCCCTGTTCAGGGCTGGCTACACAGCTGCAGCCTAACAAGAAACTAGACTGTGGTTAGAGACTTATTGGTTTGGAAGGGGAATTGTTACTAAAATTGTTGCTGTATTAGAGTGGAAATGAATGTTTTAAGCTCTACACAGGAGAGAGAGTATGGCTTGATGTGTGCCATCATGAGACATGACTGCAGAACCATTAAGTGTCTTTTTGACACTCAAAACTAGAGTGGGCAGCAAGCTTGAGGGCTGGCAGCAGTTTGCTGCTGAACTCTCAGTGTTAAGCAAAATGTGGTATGGTGCTTGTCCATGTTCTGAGAGGTTATCTCTACGTGGTGATGGTGGCACTTCTTTTGTGTGTGGTGAGACTGAAAATGGTTTTTGATCCTGGCTGCTGCCACCTCTTCTGCAGACATCTTAGGTGGTGAAAGCAGGGCCTGAGAGCTGCCAGTCAGTGTAAGCCTCTTGGGTGAGTGCTGCCTCCAAACAAAACCCACAGCCAAAACACTCCCTCACCTGAGGAAGGTGTGTCCCACAAATACAGCGTGGGAACTTTGAGCTGAGATAATAAAACTGCTCTTAGTGTTCTGCCCAGCTGTGGAGATACTCGAGCATCATGAATGCTGCAGGAAACTCTACTTGGAAATGCTTGCTGGTGACCAAAACATCTCAGAGTAAATCCACTGCTGAACAGAAGTGACTTAGTAACAGCTTTGAGGTTGCCTTCCTGAGTTGGTGGTGCTTAGTTGGTCAAAACAATTAAGATACAAGAGTAAGTGGGTTGATAATCTTGTTAGGAACTTAATGCAAGTTTCTAAACTTGAAACTGGCACACCAGTCCTGTAATAGTGAGCTGCAAACTGCTGCCCCAGAACTGCTATCTACATTTTGTGGGGAGGGTTGTTACTTGTTCTCAGGCTGGGCTTGTAATGCCTGATTTGTAGTTGAAGCAGTTCTTCACAGCATCTGAACGTTTAAGACTACCACTAGCTCCTCTCTTGCACAGTGAAGAAGGATATGTAGGTACTTGCCCACAAATAAAGTGATATTTTGCTAGTGTTGCAGTGTATTTGCTGGTGAAAAGCACTCTTAAACCATGGCTTTCAGACATTACCTGGTAGCTTCTCTGCTGGCTTGAGCACAGCTGCTGCTTTCAGCTCTTGGGAACAACCAGAGATTTCTGCAGAGGACAGACAAATCCCCAGTGCAGAAAGTGTTGCTGTCAGCTTGCAGATCTTGTGAGAAGCTGCTGGTATCCTTGCCCAAGATTTTGAGTATGAAGGATTGTGTTGACAGATCTCTTGCAACTCCAGCGTGTTTCTCTAGGTAAAAGGACAAAATAATTGTGCTGTGGATCCAAATGCTGGAACTCCTCTGGGGTGACAGGATCCTGTGCAGTGAGATTCCAGCTACTGAAGTCCAAGTATGCTGTTCAGTAGCAGAGAGTACAGGCCTGTGTGAAAGGTGTGGTCCCCACTGCACAGTGCCTCTGGCCAGGGAGCCTCTGGTAGCTGTAAGAAATTATGGTGGTAGGTAACTGCTGCTAAGCACCTTTTGACATCTTTAGGTGTCCTATTAATATGTCATTTCCACCAAAGTTTCTCTGAGATGCCTGTCCTAAGAAGTACTGGTCATCAAAGGGATTGGAGAACCCTTAATAGGATGTTGCCGGGAAGGCTTCCTGGTGGGTTCTGAGGTTTGAAAGTTGATCTGTCAGAATGATTGTGCACATCAGGGCCCAGGTGAACTTCTCTGCTCTAGTGACTTACCCTGAGGCACTTGTTCTGAATTTTCCAGGTTCTCAGTGTTTGGTGGCTGTCCATGGCTCTCGGATCAGTATTAACTGTTGCTTTATTGAAACTTTTGATGGGTTGTTCTTAAAGGGTTTTAAACCTCAGTGCCTGTGAAGACCCTGACCAGCTGCACGAGCTGTTAGTACCTAAATGCTGTGTTAGTTGCTCCATGTGCTGTGTTTCAACAGTACTTGATGCCTGCAGCTGAAAGATGTGGTGTGGCAGGGAAAGCTTCACCCAGTCCATTTCTGACCCTTCTGGTACCTGAACTTCCAGCCAGTGACTGACCTTGCTCTTCAGTGATGGATTAAAACTACCCCTGTTCTGGGTGGCATTCTGTACTCGGGGTGAGCAAAACAAAACATGTGTGCTCCTTGAAACTTTGAGTTTGTCAGAGTTGATCATTTGGCAAGCTGGCTAGGAGGTGTGATTCTTCACTAGCCTGCTGTCCCCCGTGGGAGAAAGGTCAGTGCCCAGCAGTGTCAGAGCATTCTGTAGTGCTCCAGCCCTCGTGAGGTGTGCTAGGAGGGACACAGCCCTGCTGTGAAATCCTCCCCTCTCCCTCCCCTCTGCCGTGTGTGCTGAAGGCTGCTGCATGGATTCAAAGATGAGCCTTGAGTTTTCTGACCTTGTAACCTGAATCTTTCCTTCACAGGACATTTTTTTTGAGGAATAAATCCTCTTAATACAGCTAACCCAGTGTTTAAGTCTAGTCAAGACTACCAGATGCCTGCACTTCAGTTCCATTAAGCAGTTGTAATCAACTTAGAAGTCTAGCAAGAATAGAAATATTTGCATGCTGCTTGCTTTAGGTAATGAGCATGTGAATAGAAATTCTACTCTGTGCTCTTAATTGGCCTTAGATTGAGATGACTGAAAATAGACAGGCATAACACTTTATTTTGTGATTTGGTATCACATGAACTCTTATAAAAAGAAACTTAAAAAAGCTAGTGTTGGGAGGCTCTTCTGCCTTTATGTTGAGGAATTTTGAGGTAATTTCTAGGGCAGAAGGCAGGCTCAGATCCAGAAAAAATGATGTAACAGCAAACTGGGATGTCCAAAGGAAAAAAGAAATAATGAAGTGGAAATGAAGCAGCAAAAAAGTGGCTGAAAGCAGAGAGAACTTGTGGGTACTGGCAGATGTCTGTGTGCTGTCAAATGCCCCTCTCCCCCTTGGATTCTAGGTTATCTGGGAGTTTGTTGCTTCTTTCACATGTATTAAGGATATTTAAAGCTTGGAAGTTGCAGCCTGTTACCTTTGGGGTCAGTAAAGCAGATACTGTTCAGGTGTCTTGATTTCCTAATGTTTGGTAGGAGAAGCAGATCTTAGACTTTCAGGCCTTATTGTTAAGAGATGGTGAAGAAAGACTTGAGATTTCTGTCCTGGTTCAGGAGTCAGACTGGGTGTGATCTGATGAGCTCAATCTAACACAGGAGGTGCTGCTGCTCACTAGGTGTCTGCCTCCCTGCAGGCACCAGCAGAAGGGCTTCTCCAAGTCTTCCAGCTGGGTGGATTGCCCAGGATAGCAGCTTACACTTGCTTGGTGGGTGGATGGAGTGTCCCTGAGCAGTGGCCAGGGCAGGTTGTTCTGTGCAGTGTGGGGTCACAGCTGGATTTGGGCGTGGGCACGTGCTGTGGCACAGAGGTCATGGTTACTGGTAGCTCTTAGCTTCCAGCAGAACTACCAGAATAGCTGAGGCTGCTGCACCTTGGCACAGCACAAACACAGTGATGCTGCTGTCTCCTGCTGTGGCCCCTCTTCTGAGGTGGTAGTGAAGGCTGTAGGTGACAAGGTATTTTTACCCAGAGCTAAATATCAGCCTGCTGAAAGCAGAAGGAAGCCTGACATTAGTGTGAAAAATGTGTAGTTTTGTGTTCTGAGTCCTGGTACAGATAATGAGTTAGACCTTAACTTTACAATCTCCAAAAATATCCAAGTGGTCCATTGTTTTGTTTAATGTGATAAATTGGTCCTAAACTATGATTTGAGAGCCAGTTTTCAATGAGTTTTGTAGCAGATTTTGTCCATCCAGGTTCTTCAAACTGCTGGTGTGAGGAGGGATTTGACAAATTGCATTTCTTAATCCAGAAGTCACTACTGGTGAGTGACTAATTTCACAACAACCAAGGGCCTCTAATGTTTGCATTTAACTTTAAAATAATCTCCCCTCTGTGTACAGCTTTCCCTTTCAGAGTGGACAAGGGGACTGAGGACTGCAAGTGCTGTTACTTGAGAAAGAATATAGGAATGCTGTTCAGGATTTTTGTGGATATGGAACATATTTAAGGAAAACTTGTATTTAATCCTTTGTGGTACCTTTGTACAAGAATTAAATTTTTTTTTAAAAAAAAATGCAAGTCTTCAGAGTGAATCTAAAGCATGTTACCTGTTGTTGAAATAAAGCATCTTCTGTTAATTGTATAGAAAAATTGGAAACCCCAACTGTCACTCCTATGGCAAGCTTCTAAAATCCCTTAAAACACAGCACTGAAACTACTTTCAGGACTTCTTATCAATGTTTCAGAAGCATCTGATGCATGAAGGGCCTCCACAATTAACTACACAGCACACTTTAGAGCTCAATAGAAGCTAGATAGAAATCCTCAAAGTTAAGTGGTGTTTGGAATATCTGGGAGGATAAGGGAGAACTTTATCCCCACTTGGATAAGAAAATTAGAACTTTACAACACATTTCTGGTAAAAAATTCTTGAACTGGTTTAACCTTCCAAGATACAAGATAGCAGTTTTTTAAATGGAGACCCACAGGGCAAACAACAATCCTTCTCACTTCTGAGATTATCCCACCTCTTAAACTCAGACCTGGTTTAAGGTAAAAGCTGAATGTGAACACCCTGGACCATTACTTGCCTGCAGTACCATCCTTGTTGTCTGTGGAGAGGCAATCTATATGTGAGCTTGACAGGCACCTGTAACTTCTCCCTCCTTCACTCCCTCAGCTTGTGGCTGCTTGTTTTCTTCAGATAGAGCAAGACTTCTGGTTTGTGTGTCTCTTTTTTTTAAGTTTGTAGGCAGATATAAGCTGAGTATTGGTTCCCTCTGAAGGAAAAAGAAAAATTCTTTTAGGCTTCTTGTTAATCAGTTTAGTGCTATTCCTAATGAGTATTAAAGTGGCTCTCAGTTGGATCATGCCTTCATAAGACTCAGAGCAGTAGAATTAGGTTTGACTGTTGCAAGAGGGCTTGTAGCTGTGGGGTAGGGTAGACCAAAAATCACTTAAGGTGACAGGTTGGCCAGCCATGACTGGAAGGGCTTGTATACCATGAATCCTTGTTGCCACAATCAGTATGTCTGACATGATTCCCACTCCCCCAGCTTCCTTTCCTAGGAAAGAGTAACAACTTCCAGGATAAGATAAAAAGGTGGGTTTTTTAAATGTAAAAATCCTTGACTGAATGGGTTTTCCCCCATCCTCCACTTGAAAGCCAGGGTTAGTTCAGCAGCTTCTGTAACTGTCCCAGGAGGATGAAGATCTGCTTGTTTTAGGGAAGCAAACATGTAATTCAGCACTGATGGTTAATGTAGAGGTGTGGTTGCTTGGCCTGTCCTGGAGCAGACAGAGCTGGGTGAAAATGTGGTCAGCAGGCATGTTCCTTCACAAGGCTGGTGGGGACTGGAGGCACCAGCCTCGACTTCCCACACAAGGGTTAGGTACATGCAGCTCTCCAGCAAAGAACTTCTGGGAGACTTACAGACTTTGGCTTGCTCTGCAAAGGAGAGGGGATCTCCTTGTCAGCCAGGTGTGACCTCACACCCTGTTAAGGCAGGAACCCTGAGAGAAGATGGATGCATTTGTATTTAATACCAGCTCCAAACAGGAGCTGTTTTGCAGGGCAGCAAACTGGTTTAGCTGACAATAAAAGTGGGTTTATGTTTGATAAACTGCAGCAGAGGTGCTGATGTAAGGTAGTCTTTGGCCACCCCAGGCAGAGGGAGATGCCAGGCTGATGTTCACCCACAGGTAGGCTGTTCTCACACTTGTCCTTGGCAGGACAGTGAGTAAACAATTCACTGTGCTCTGTGTCCTAATGGAGCTCAGCAGCTTTACAAAGACAATTACTCTAGGTTTTACTGAAGCTGCTTGGGATTATTGTTCAGTTTTGAGAAATGCTGTAGGCTTGTTGTCTTCTTGGCATGGGCCTAACTCTTCTCCAAAATCAGAAGTTAACACCTAGGTTTTATTCATCATCCAAATACTCCTCCTCTTTCATTCCTTTGAAAACCAAGACATTTGCATTGTCCTCTCTAGTAACTTGAAATCATCAGCTTGTAAGCCTGCAGAACAGTTTTTTCTCAGTTTGGTAGAATTCAGATGCAGGGGTGGGACCAATGGTACACAATATGGTCTGTACACTGCATGGCTCTCCTGCTGAGGAATTTAATAAATATTTAAAAAAAGGAGCCTCCATCTTAACCCAGAGCTGCTGATGCTTGCTGAACAAGTGGGTAGTGTTTTTACACAGCTAGCAGTCCTGTAGGTCTTGGCAGTACATCTGTATGATGTGACCTTGACCAAAATTCAGACTTGACTTAAGAGTACCAGGTAGTCTTAAAAACCAGTGAGGCCCACAGGAGCTTGCTGTTCCTCTGGAGTTTGTTGGCAAAGTGTGCCGAGTCCTCCTGCCTCTTCTGATGGTTCAGAGCTGTGGGACTGACCTTGACAATGGGATGTCACTAGTCTTGTGTTCCCCAATAAATGTGACTAGGAGCTGGATTTAAAGGAGCTGGTACGTGTGTCGTGGTTGAAGGCTGCAAGCTTGATTAGCCTAGCAAGGCTTTTTATATTTCTTTTTTTCTCCTCTTCTGTACCCCTTTTCCCTGGCTACCTTTGGCCTGCAGTTATTTTGAACTCTTATGATTGCAACCAATTTCCCATCTAAATAAAAACTACTGCCTGGAAATGCTGGGGGGGAGGAGGGGGGTCACAGGTGTCTGTGGTGCAGGTTGGGATGTCAGGAATGTGGAGTTGTAGCTATC
>NW_008590309.1:5823-9146 GCF_000691845.1 Merops nubicus | reverse complement strand
CTGCCTCTTCTGATGGTTCAGAGCTGTGGGACTGACCTTGACAATGGGATGTCACTAGTCATGTGTTCCCCAATAAAAGTGACTAGGAGCTGGTATGTGTGTCGTGGTTGAAGGCTGCAAGCTTGATTAGCCTAGCAAGGCTTTTTATATTTCTTTTTTTCTCCTCTTCTGTACCCCTTTTCCCTGGCTACCTTTGGCCTGCAGTTATTTTGAACTCTTACGATTGCAACCAATTTCCCATCTAAATAAAAACTACTGCCTGGAAATGCTGGGGGGGAGGAGGGGGGTCACAGGTGTCTGTGGTGCAGGTTGGGATGTCAGGAATGTGGAGTTGCAGCTATCAGGCCAGTCTGGGGTCAGCATTTAAGAGACTACCTGACTGGTAGTGCCGTTCTGAACACTTGGTCAGTGTCCTTCAGTGCTGCTCTGCAGTTGTTCTTCAGCTTTATTTTGGAGTTGTGCTGCAGGTCAGCGGCTAGTCCAGTCTGTTGGGTTGTACCTCATGGCACAGCTGCTCCTCTGATCTCTCGGGGCTGCTGAAGCTGAAGCAGCCATCTCAGAGTGCTGCTGCTGTGAGCCAGCCACCTCCACTCGGGCGGAATTCACTAGTGGAGGGGAGTTCCAAAGGTTGTCCCCATGCCCAAATATTGCATGTTTGAGTCAGGTGATGGCAGTCAATATCTCAAAGCATAGTCGATGCTCCTGCCTGGTTCATCTACCAGTGTGCTAACTTCAAAACTAGTTTGGTGATGGCTTTTATTAGCAGCCTCTTGAGGGGAGGAGACAGGAAAGGTTACAATAAAAATAGATCTTTTGTGCTGAGCATGCTGCAGACTGCATCTAGCAGTATGGCAGCTAGACCTCGCTGAGTTTTCTGCTGGAAATGCTGCTCTGACTTGCGGTGAGGACTACGGGGAACCCAGACACAGATTTTGCAGTGGGTGCTGTTCTTTGGAAGGTGTTGGTGGGGCTGACAGGGTGACGTGATGGCTCCTGCCGGGAGCTACCGAGCGGCTGCACCGGCACCTCTCTGACTCCAGAGAGATTTCTGTTACTGGTGAACTGAGGGCACAACTTCATCTTTCCTTCCCCTTGCCACTGCTGCTCCCAAACTCCTGACAGCGCCTTGGCAGCACCCAGTGCCCAAGGGGCTGGCAAACCCTGGTGTTACTCTCAGTGGAGCTCCGTGGGGAGGGCTCCGAGCTGGCTGGTCTCTGCAGGCTGAGCAGCAGGCTTAGGGAGCTGAGCACTTCCAGCCGCATGGCAGGGTCGTGTTATGTCTTGGATCAGCTCAGGGCTGCTAATGTGCTGCAGATGCAGATCCACTGTCCGTTTTGAAAGAGCCGGGGGAGGGCAGCTGCCAAGAGTTGTGGGAGTGCAGAGTCAGGACAGAGAGCAGAGGAAGGACACTGCCTGGAGCAGCTGCCTCACGGGCAGGGCAGGGAGACTGTTCAGGGAGACTTCTCAAACTGCAGCTCTGTCTTCTGGTCAATTGTGATTTTCTGAAAGGTGCTCCTGAAGGAAACTTAAACTGGGAAATGTCTGTGTGCAAATAGAGCCTCAAACAGACTTTGTTCTCCTGACACAGAGCTGCAGACCTGTCCTTTGAAGAGATTAGCAGCGTGCCTTTACTTCATTGTCTAGGAATGTTTTGATCAGCCTAGCTCCAGCACCTCCCGGGGAGCTGAGTGCTGGCAGAGGTGGGTTTGCTCAGGGGAAGGGTTCTGCTTGGAGCCTGTCACCAGCTCCCTGCCTGTGCCGCAGACGGGGCGGCACCGTGGGAGGCAGGGAGTGGATGGAAGGAAAGTGTGACAGCTTCCAGTGACCCTGGGTGAAGCCACAGCCGCGGATTTCTTCTGGGGTAGTGAAGAGACAGCTATGGATTATTGTACACATCCTGATCTGCTGCGTGGTGGTATCAAATGGAGGAGCACACCGAGGATTTCCACGAGATGTTTTTGATCATATTTCAGCCTCCTGCCCACAGCTACCTTGGCTTGCTGTGCAAAAAGACTGAGTTTGGTGGCAACGTGTGCAGTTAAAGGAGAACATCTGTTTATAAGGCTGGTTCAGTTTTCAGTTTAACTTCGAGGCAGAGTATTTTGTGTAGGAAGAAACCTTTCTTCTTGTGCTACAGGAAAGGAGTAAAGGAGGAGGTTCAATTACAACTGCTTAAGTAGTCTTTATACAGCTGAAATAATAGTAGCATGCTTTAAAAGGTCACTTGAGCTTTCCCTGCGAGCATCCGTGCTGTAGTCCTGTATCAGGCAGCTGTGCTGTATCTCAAGAGTCATCATCTTTGAGGGAAATGGGCAAGTCTGACATTTAGCCCCTGTCTTTGCAGCATGTCCAAGCTGTGGAACTCAATGTCTGGACTTCATCATATGCGACGATAGTGAAGTAAAAAATTTCTCTTCCATGGTCAGCCTTCAATCTTGTTTTTCTCTCTTGCAGCTTTAGGAGGAGACTGTATATCTTAGATATGGTGTGCCAGGGAGTCTGGGTGACACATCTCTGTCCGTGGGGGTTTGAGTACACTCACTGTAGCAACCACGTGGCAAGATGTGCAAAGCCTTAGTTTGCAGTTTTACTGTTCTAATATGAAATCCTGTCTTACTAGCTCTGATTACTGTTCAATACATTCTAACCTTGATCTTTTTTAGGGTCTCTGAAAGGCAACAGGAAAGAGTTCTGGGAGCACAGCAAGGAACATGGCAACCCAAGGTACATAATGAGTTACAGCTTCTGCTATTAGAATCCAGCAGCTCTAATGAAGAGCAGTTAAACCAGCTCCTGACTCCCCTTTTTCAACTTTTTAAAGTCACTTGGATTGAATAATATCTGCTCTATTACAATAAGGAATATCTTGCACCAGAACTTAAACCTCTGAACATGTTTGTTACTGAATGTTTTGGGTCCCTCAAGTACAAGCAAGCACTTAATGACAGTATGTGGAGAAGGGGACCTTCAGAGCAGTGGTGACGGCTCTGCCTGTTACTCCCATTTATGTATTTATGTTATATATATATATTTATAGATAGATAGACTCCCATTTATTATAGATGTCTGTTTTTTGGATGCAGAGCCTCAGTGTAAAACTGCGGTCTCGCTTGCAGTGCTGCCTCTGCTGGGCTGAGGCCGTTGTGTGTGCCAGTTTATCTTCATTTAAACTCTGCCATCTCTGGAGGGATTAGTGTGTGCTGGAGCATTGACCAAAATGCAGTTGTTAAGGAGGCTGTCTTGCAGCTGACCTGATGGAGCTGGACATGGCCATGGAGCCGGACAGGAAAGCGGCGGGGGCGCACTGGCCGGCGCAAGCCCCA
>NW_008590309.1:0-5783 GCF_000691845.1 Merops nubicus | reverse complement strand
CCACCGCTCCCTCCCTGAGCGGCAAGGGGAACCCCGAGGAGGAGGATGTGGACACGACGCAAGTGCTGTACGAGTGGGAGCAGGGGTTCTCCCAGTCCTTCACCCAGGAGCAGGTTGCTGGTGAGGCCTTTTCTATTGCACTGGTCTGCTTAGACGTGCGGCGTGACGGCACAGAAACCTAAACACTGGATTGCTGCCAGTGCAGAAAGTGAGCTTTGTATCCCTGGTGTGAGGCAAGGGCTGTGTGTGTTTCAGACATCGACGGCCAGTACGCCATGACCCGGGCTCAGCGGGTGCGCGCCGCCATGTTCCCGGAGACGCTGGACGAGGGGATGCAGATCCCCTCCACGCAGTTCGATGCCGCCCACCCCACCAACGTGCAGCGCCTGGCAGAGCCCTCCCAGATGCTGAAACACGCCGTGGTCAACTTGATCAACTACCAAGACGACGCTGAGCTCGCGACCCGCGCGATCCCAGAGCTGACCAAACTGCTGAACGACGAGGACCAGGTCAGTGTGTGCCCTGCCTGGGTGCAGCTTGCTCACGGGGCTTCTTCCACCTTAAAACTGAAAGCTTTCCCCAAATATTTCCGCAGGTGGTGGTGAACAAGGCGGCGGTTATGGTCCATCAGTTATCCAAAAAGGAAGCGTCTCGCCACGCCATTATGAGGTCTCCTCAGATGGTGTCTGCCATCGTACGTACCATGCAGAACACCAACGACGTGGAGACGGCCCGTTGTACCGCGGGGACGCTGCACAACCTCTCGCACCACCGCGAGGGCCTGCTGGCCATCTTCAAATCGGGAGGCATCCCGGCCTTGGTCAAAATGCTTGGGTACGTGGGCTGCCGCGACAGCGCCGGGGTGGTCGGTTGGCGCCGGTAGGTGAGGGTACTCATGAGGTTTTTTTGTTCCCGCTGTAGGTCTCCAGTGGACTCTGTGCTGTTCTACGCCATTACAACTCTCCACAATCTCCTGTTGCATCAGGAAGGAGCCAAAATGGCTGTCCGCCTAGCGGGCGGGCTGCAGAAGATGGTTGCCTTGCTCAACAAGACAAACGTCAAATTCTTGGCCATCACAACGGACTGCCTTCAGATCTTGGCCTACGGCAATCAGGAGAGCAAGGTGAGTGCTCTGCTCCCCGAGCAGGTACCCCCAGTGTACCCCCAGAGCCGTCACACTCGGGGCCAGGCTGCAGAGCTTCTGGAGCACAGCAGCAGCAGATGTGCACAGTGGTCAGAGAGCTGTCACCTACCACGGGCTCCAGCCAGCAGCAGGGACTCCTGACACGCAGAGGGGACAGATAAATGTGATTTTTGCTGTCTTCCAGCTGATTATTCTGGCAAGTGGCGGACCCCAGGCTCTAGTAAACATTATGAGGACCTATACCTATGAGAAACTATTGTGGACCACAAGTAGGGTGCTGAAGGTGCTGTCAGTCTGCTCCAGCAACAAACCTGCTATTGTTGAGGCTGGTAAGTACCTTCAACCCATGGTAGCTGAAATGGCAGCGTGGTTTGAGTAAGTTAGTTGGTTGTTAGCTGGGTGTCTTAGTGGCTGACTTTTGTCAGAACAGTCCCCTTAGAGCACACATTTGTTTAAAAGAGAACCTCAGGGTGTTTTTCTGTGTGGTGAAGGGTTATGGCTTAGCCATATTATGATACTAATGTCAGGAAAGATACAGAAGCTTCTGAGATACGCATTTAGACTTAAAGGAAATGAACAACCTGACTGTTCACAAGATAAGCATCTGAGTCATGATGTGGTGTGAAATCTGAGTCATGGTATCCAATCTATACCATCTTCTAGGTGGGATGCAAGCTCTGGGACTCCACCTCACAGATCCAAGCCAGCGTCTTGTCCAGAACTGTCTCTGGACTCTGAGAAATCTGTCAGATGCTGCAACAAAGCAGGTAAATGGCTGTTCTGAAGGATCGGGGTTAAAAGCTAACGTGATGGAAGAGGAAAGAGATTGACTTTTTCTTCCCTCTGTTTTTGCAGGAGGGCATGGAAGGCCTTCTAGGAACTCTCGTCCAGCTTTTAGGATCAGACGATATTAACGTTGTGACTTGTGCTGCTGGCATCCTCTCTAACCTCACCTGCAACAATTACAAGAACAAGATGATGGTGTGCCAGGTGGGCGGCATCGAGGCCCTCGTGCGCACCGTCCTTCGCGCGGGGGACAGGGAGGACATCACGGAACCCGCCATCTGCGCGCTCCGCCACCTCACCAGCAGGCACCAGGAGGCTGAGATGGCTCAGAACGCCGTACGCCTCCACTACGGGCTGCCCGTGGTGGTCAAGCTGCTGCACCCGCCCTCCCACTGGCCTCTCATCAAGGTGAGGAATGAGAAATGGCTTTCAGCACTGAAACGGGCGGGGTTTGAGTGTCACTCAGTGAAAAGCACTGTGTTCCCCTGCTGTTGCTGCCGGGCAGCGCGTCCCTGACTGTTCCCCACCCCTTCCTGACCTGCAGGCCACCGTGGGCTTGATCCGCAACCTGGCTCTGTGTCCTGCCAACCACGCCCCGCTGCGCGAGCAGGGGGCCATCCCCAGGCTGGTGCAGCTGCTGGTGAGGGCGCACCAGGACACCCAGCGCCGCACCTCCATGGGCGGCACGCAGCAGCAGTTCGTGGTGAGTGGCTTCTGGCTTATCGTTTGCTCTAATTCAGGGCTTGATGGTTGCACTTGATCATCGTAGAGGTCTCTTTCAAGCTTAAGCAGACCTGAAGTTTTTTTTTTTAAACAAGAATGCCAAAGCCTTGGTTCTTGTTTTACTAAGAATCCCTTGAGCCAGGGCTTGATGGTTGCACTTGATCATCTTAGAGGTCTCTTTCAAGCTTAAGCAAACATGAAGTGTTTTTTTTTAAACAAGAATGCCAAACCCTTGGTTCTTATTTTACTAAGAATCCCTTGAGTGTTTAATTCTGCATGCTGTACATGGCAGGGGTGAAGTTTGAAGGGTGGCAGGGGGGAAGTTTTGAAGGGTGGCAGGGGTGAAGTTTGAAGGGTGGCAGGGGTGAAGTTTGAAGGGCAGCAGGGGTGAAGTTTGAAGGGCAGCAGTGGAGAGTGGGTATGAGCCCTCTTGGGGGACAAGTTTGGTGGATTTGTTGCCGGGCTGATGATCTTTTTGGCAGTCACTTCATGAGACAAGTTGCAGTAGCTCAAGCTCAGAAGCCGCGTTTTCTTTCCCCACGCAGGAGGGTGTGCGCATGGAGGAGATTGTGGAGGGCTGCACTGGAGCCCTGCATATTCTCGCACGTGATGTTCACAACCGAATCGTCATCAGGGGCCTAAACACCATTCCACTCTTCGTGCAGGTAGGGGCCAGCCCGGGCCCAGGCCCCCCTGGGTAGCAGGAGGAGTGGTGGGGCAGCTCTTGGGCTCCCTCGGCCGAGCTGGGCTGTGCAGCAGAGGGGCTGAAGGAACGAACCCCTGTGCTTTGGTTGCAGTTGTTGTACTCGCCCATTGAGAACATCCAGAGAGTAGCTGCAGGGGTGCTTTGTGAACTGGCTCAAGACAAGGAGGCGGCTGAAGCCATTGAAGCTGAAGGTGCAACCGCCCCTCTAACGGAGCTGCTCCACTCGCGGAACGAGGGGGTTGGTGAGTGAGCTCTGCGGGCGGGTTCCCCCGGGGGCTGGGAGAGCTGCTGGGGGGGTTCCAGCTCTGCTCAACTCTCCCTTCCTTGGCAGCGACCTACGCGGCCGCCGTGCTGTTCAGGATGTCTGAGGACAAGCCCCAGGACTACAAGAAGCGGCTGTCGGTGGAACTGACGAGCTCGCTGTTCCGGACCGAGCCCATGGCGTGGAACGAGGTGAGTCCCAGCTCCTGTGCTCACAGCATCTTGAGGGGACCTTGCTTGCAGGTCCTCCCTCCTTCCAGCAGCAAGGCCTAGGTGCTGGGGGCAAGACAAGCCCAGCTGTACACACGGCTGTGCCTCCTTTACTCTGCGTTCAGGTCCAGTGGAGAAGCTTAGAGCTGCTGCTTCCCCCAGGTTCTTAAGGTTCTGGAGCCTTAATTGTCTTGCTTTGTGTGTCATTACTACAGAACGAACAATAGCCATTGATTTGTACTATTCCAGTGCTTTTCTGCTTCTCTAAAATCTCTATCTATCTACCACAGTAAGGTTAAAAGAACAGAAAAGTGCTAAAGGTCCAGTGGAGAAGCTTAGAGCTGCTGCTTCCCCCAGGTTCTTAAGGTTCTGGAGCCTTAATTGTCTTGCTTTGTGTGTCATTACTACAGAACGAACAATAGCCATTGATTTGTACTATTCCAGTGCTTTTCTGCTTCTCTAAAATCTCTGTCTACCACAGTAAGGTTAAAAGAACAAAAAAGTGCTAAAATGTGACATGTCTTTGTGACTGGAGTGATGGAGTTGCCCCCAGACTGGCACTTCCTCCTGAGGTTGGAGACGCTGGGAGAGGTCCCTTCAGAACTCCTGGAAGTTCTAGGGAACCTCTGAACGGGCAGGAGCTGGGCAGGTGACCCAGAGGAGGAGTGTTCCTGGCCTGCCCATCCTTCTGCCCCTGCTCTGTGCCCGAATCTGGCTGCAGACACGTTTTCTGTTCACACGAGTCCCGCGTCGCAGCGTATGAGCTGCCAAAAAGGGGTCTGGGGCAAGCTCCCAGGGGTTCTGAACTCGGGATTACTGGTGGTGGCCCAGAGGCCTGACATGGAACTGTTCTGTCCCTTTCTGTGCACGTCCAGACAGCGGATCTCGGCCTGGATATCGGTGCCCAGGGAGAGCCTCTCGGATACCGCCCCGACGGTAGGTCTCTGCCCTGCCCCTTCCCCAGGCTCAAGTTGGATGAAGTCAAGTCGTAGCTTTTAAAGGAGAACTGCAAATGAGCAAAGAGCGAGTGGCTCTTCAGGAGGTGCTGCAAGCTGGCAGGCAGCTGGGAACTGCCTCTTAAATAACCTGGGTCTGCAGCACCCAACATGCCAAACTGGCGCCTCTTGGCTCGGTCTGGTGGGAGAAGCTCCCACTGAGCTGTTTCCCAAAATCTTCCACATTCTTTACAAACAGACTTGACGATTCCAATAGTGCAGTTTTTCTTTAAAACCCAAAAGCTGCTGTTGAACGTGTTAGCCTGGAAGTGTCTGTAGACTCAAACGCAAGCCTGTCCCTAAAGGATTCCAAGCTATTTTTGACTAGTCTTTCAGAAGCAAGTCTACGGTCTTGGAGCCTGGTTTTGCTGCAGGATCGTTGAATTGTAGTAGTGTTGGTTGTGCAGACTAATGGCTTGGCTGGAATCTGCTCGTGCCTCTGACTGCAGTGTGCTTTGCCTGCAGAATCCCCCTGGAAGGCTGTGCCTAACAAGGAACAGCCACTAAGGGCAGGCCGCAGATTGTTTTGAACTTGGCTGCACTAGAGAAACAAATAAATTAGATGGCTACAAAGATCTTCTCACACACTGATACTTGCAGCTTCCGAGGCATCTAACATCTGTTAACATTATGCTTTTTTTCCCTCTGCCACCTTTAACTTCCGTAGATCCTAGCTACCGTTCTTTCCACTCGGGCGGCTACGGTCAGGATGCCTTGGGTATGGACCCTATGATGGAACATGAAATGGGTGGCCACCACCCTGGTGCTGACTACCCAGTTGATGGTCTGCCAGATCTTGGCCATGCCCAGGACCTTATGGATGGGCTGCCTCCAGGTGACAGTAATCAGTTGGCCTGGTTCGATACTGACCTGTAAATCATCCTGTAGGTAAGAAGCTCCAACCTTGAATTTAACAACCGAACCAAACCACACCCACCGAGACACCCCCCGTGAGCGG
>NW_008590308.1:0-11988 GCF_000691845.1 Merops nubicus | reverse complement strand
CACCCGTGTGCCCCCCCAAAGCCCCTGCACCAGGATGTGCCCTCTCTAGCCTCCCCTTTTTGCCCTTCTGCCTCCACTGGCAGTTTGCTGTCTCTGAAGTTGCCCAGGCAGGTGGACACGTGCTGGGGGGTTTGTTCTTTGGGTGAATGCTGCAGTTGGGTAGGTAACATTATCAGGGGGTTTCTAGCTGTCTTTTTTCCTTGCTTCATTTATATAGACTTTACCTTCCTGAGCCTTCAGAAGCAGCACCTGGGGCCACTGAACCACAGGACCTGTGTGTCCCCAGGAGGATTGTCACCAAGGAAATGTTGTTAATGAGCTGTCTCTTAAGTCTTCTACCCTCCCCTGGTTGTTTGTCTCTGTAATTGGTAGGTGCACTCTTCTAGGAAGCCCTAAACTTGCTGTCTGCTTCTTAGGAGAGTGATATTAATTAACAGGAAGTTGTGTTATTGGTGTGAGCTTTATAGGCCCCCTTGGTGGGTTCTAGATATTGTTTGTACATGGCAGTCTTTTTTAATTACCTTTGATCTGAAGTTTTTAACAGTTCCTTCTAATCTGCTGTCTGTAAGCCTGAGGAAAGAATCACACAACAGGGAGAGTTTAGTTCTGGTATCAGGCAGAGCTGAATAAGCTGCTAAAAATGTTTATTCAGGAGTCGTTTGACCAAATTTCATGAAACATGAAAGTGACTTTGCAGAAACAGTGTAAAACTGTAGCCTGGCTTTGGAAATCTGTGTCCTTGCTGCCCCTGCTCGAAGCTTGAGTGTTTCAGAGGGGCAGGAGCCTGTAACTGGTGTGCCAGAGGTGGGGGGACTGAGGCCACAGTGATTTTGCACTTTGATGTGGTGCCCCAAAAGTGCTTTTTAAGTGGCACACGATGCAGTTGTCAGTGACTGAGAGATTGTGCTGCTACCTTGGGCTGGTGGAGTCAGGCTGTTTTACCCTCACTCATTGCCCAAAAAACTGGGTAGCAGGAAGATGTGGACATAGGTGTTGGGGCAGAAAGGGGGGTGAGAGTGCTGAGGACCTGCGTGGGGATTTGGATCTGTTGCCCACCACTGGGGAGTGAAAAGCTGTATGTCTTACAGAGCACCCTTCTTACCCTTCCCACACCTCTCAGCAGCAGGGCTGCTCACAGCTCTTGCTGCTGCAGCCTGCTCAGATCCTGCTCTCCTCTCTCAATTTCCTTGATCCTGTGTCTTTGACCAAACGTTTCCCCTGTTGGCTTCAGCTTCTCCTTCTCCAGGGAGAAGATCCTGAGGAGGGTTTGCTTCTGACTCCAGAAGTGTTCTCCCCTCTGACTGTCTCTTCTCCTTGGTTGCAGGAGTTGGTTTAAACGTTTCTTTGGGTGGTTTCATTGCACCTGGTGGTTGTTCTTGTTCTGATGTCAGTTCTGAGTCCACACCAGCCATCTCCTCAGCCTGGCTGGTGTTCCTTTTTCATCACCCAGGCATCACTGCACTTGATCAGACAAGAACTGGCTAACCTAAATCCCACACCAGGCACCTCAGGAGGAGGTGCAGAGAGCTTAAAAAGGGCACTTATTCCAGATCATTTATGGTTGTCTTAGCTGGCATTGTTAACACCATGTGTATGAAGCCTGGAAAACGTTTCTTTGGGTGGTTTCATTGCACCTGGTGGTTGTTCTTGTTCTGATGTCAGTTCTGAGTCTACACCAGCCATCTCCTCAGCCTGGCTGGTGTTCCTTTTTCATCACCCAGGCATTACTGCACTTGATCAGACAAGCACTGGCTAACCTAAATCCCACGCCAGGCACCTCAGGAGGAGGTGCAGAGAGCTTAAAAAGGGCACTTAAGACAACCATAAATGATCTGGAATATCTGGGATTGTTAACACCATGTGTATAAAGCCTGGAACAGTGTTTCACTTCTGCTGGAACCAGTGTGAGGAGCTCTACAGACTCTGGTAATATCAGGGGTTTGGCAGTTTGTGCCAGCTCTGGAGGTTAAACAGTCATCTTTGTGGAAGACATGTCCTCCTACAGCTTGGGAACTTTGTAGCTTTAAAGATACAGTTCTCTCTGTCAGGCAGTAATATCAGCTTGGTAGGTTACAGGGATAACAGAGTAACCTCCCCAGTAGTTATGACCTAATTTGTCCTTCCTGGCATCCCATTGATTTTTGTCACTCTGCCACGCTCAGGAAGTGTCTCTTTTGTCAAAGCTCTCTCTCACTGGCAGGTTCTGACTCATCTCTTTTAGCACTTGGACTTCTCAGACTGGTACAGAGGCCCTTACTGCTGCTGCTTCTGGGCTGGTGCCTTTTTTGCACACACACAGACACACACCTTTTAAATCCAAGCCCTCTACTAATCTGAAAGTCTCTGAAATACACCTCTTCCATTTTGGTCTGGTTTTCCTGCAATTCACTCGTGGATGTTCTGTCCTTGCCTTCAGTTGTCTCTTGGTTAGAATTTTAAAAGTTGTTCTCTGACACGGTGCCAAGGGGAAGGTTTTGGCAAACGGGCTGATCCACCTGTGTCCTGGTTCTGTGTAAAAAGGGGTTCAGGGCAGGACCCACACAGAACAGAACTGTGTACTCGCCTCTCCCCCCCTGAGAGAGACACTTTGGAAAAAAAATGAAGTATATTGTTCAACAAGGAACAGAAAACGAAAAAGGGAGGTAAGGAAAATAATATATACAAAGATTAGGGGAATAATACAAAAGATAAAATATACAAAACCCTCAGAAATGGTTCCAGGGTCCCACGGAGTGAAAGGAGAACTTTCCTCTCCGAGCTCCAAGGCAGGAGTGAAATTAGAACCCACTCCCTGCCTCTTATCAGAGTGTGTGTGGGAAGGGGAGGGAATACAATGGTTCACCCCCATCCGGGGTCCTCCCAGTTGCTGGAAGGTCACAACCCCATTCCAAGCCTCAAACCACAACAACCTGTAAACCCACTCAGGTACCTGAGGTGTCCTTAGAAGGGAGCACTCACCCGTGCTTGGGGTCGCTGCCCCACCCCTGGCACCATCCCAGGGGAGGCTGGCCAGGGCTCTCAGCACCCTGCTCTGGTTGGGGATGTCCCTGCTCAGTCTCTGCAGATCCAAAGACAGCTCCTTACCTTTGCCTTTTCCTTTCCTCCATCTCCACCTCCATTAATTATCACTGCTCTGCATCTCTGCAGGAGACAGCAGCTAGGCACATGCATCTGAGAAGGCAACAAGCTCCTGACCCACCAAAACCCTGCAGGTCTGGAGGTTCCAGGCTGTGAGGAGCTGTGGCAGCAGCCCGGGTTGGGTTGTCACAACACCCCCGTGGTGCTGTTTGCTGCCTGGCCACCTTGGGGCCCCACGGGCCACTGGCCTGGGGCAGCTGCTGCTCCTCATCCCACCGTGGTCTGTGCGGAACCCGCAATTGGAGCGCGGGGCATGGGGAAGGGTCTCCCCAGCTCTGCAGCACACACCAGCCCGGGTGGCAGCACTGCCTGCAGCCACGGCAGGGGGAGGGAAAGGGGAGCCTCAGACTCCTCCTTTCTTGCTGCTCTTCCACAAAAGTGATTCCAGCTTCTGAGGAATCCTGGAGTCATCTTCAGCTGTTCCTCACATCTGTGTTGCCACCACAGTGAGCCTTGGTGTCACTCAACAAAGTGCAACACTGCAATCTCTCAATTGGCTACAGTTGGAGGAAAATGAGCAACACTCTTTATCCTGTAGGTCCCTAATGAAGAAATTGTGTAGCCAAAAACTGATCTGTGAGGGGGTTTATATTGTTTTGTTTGCCTTTATCAATCAGTCTAATAAAGGCTGATATTTTTTCTGATATTCTTGCCCCAGTTAAGTCCTTGGACTCTCATGCCCGTGTTACCCATTTCACTGCAGTAATAGTGAAATGCACTTGAACTTCCCAAGAAATCAGGGTGGAAATTTCCCTGCAACGTATTTTCCTTAAACTGACCCCCCTCCTCCCTGAGGACCTTTTTGCAGCATCCTGGAGGAGGACTCTCCTGTCATCTTCTCTAGATCACTGCCTGAAAGATGATGCAGGAAAACCCTTGCAGGTGGTTTCTGCATTAAAGAAAGAGCTTTCCCCATGAATTTATATTTCCCATAGCTTACTTTGAGCTATCCAGCAGTGAGGTATGCTTGGTTTATATTTTGGGCAGAAGAGATGGTAAAACTGTTTAGTGTGTACCCAGTAACCCCAGTGCCTGGTGCCTTGTATCTCACTGACCAGAATTCAGAGACAAGTTGCACTCACTTTTCTCAGCATTGCTCCCAGAGCTTGATGTAGAAATAGTGTTAGCAGCAACATTCACATCTCACTGAGGGGCAGCACTGCTCCTGCTCCTGCTCCTGCTCAGGCCAGTGAACTAAACCCAGGTTAGAGCAGCAGGGGGATGTCAGGAAACATCAACCACGGTGAGCAGAGCTGTCCTTGGGAGACACACCAGAAAGTCTCTGGTCAGCAGCTGGGGCACACACGTCATTAGAATTGGCTTTGGCCAAAATATAAAACCAGCTTAGAACATACCAAAGATTCTTATGAGATGATCCTTTAGTAGCAGAATGATCTTGATCCCTGATGAGTTTCAGTAGGTGATCCAGCTCGGCCACTTCAGTGTCCCGATGTCTTTCAGCAACATCCAGAATTTGTCATTCCTTGAGGTGCTGCTGTGTTGGTTTGGTCCATGGGATAGGTGCAGGCAGGACACCAGTTCAGCCGTGGGTGAGCTTACACTTCTCCCTGCTTCAACAAATGGTTAGGAGGCTTCTAATAATGAAATATTTACTTTTACTTCTCCAATAAAGAAAGTGGACCTGAGCTGGTAGGGTAGTGGGTGCTGCAGCACCTTGTCCTTGCTTTCTGGAAGAGGTGCCAGATGGAGGCATGCTCCTCTTCAGAGCAGGCAGGAGCAAGGCAGAGAGTGGGAAACGTGTGATGCAGCATTCCTTGGTGTTGGCTTTCTGAGATTCCTTTCTCCTATCCCCCATTTAGAAGAGTTCAGCTGGCTTTGGCTGTAGCTCTAGACAAGCATGGGCACTGGCTGCCAGGCTGGGATTATCACCAGAGATGCTCCTGCACTCAGAGTTTCCCTGTGGGATAAAACAAAGGCCAGTTTAAAGCTCTTCTTACTCTGCCTCTTTGAATTTTTTTTTATCCTCTTTTTTTTCTTCTTTTTTCTTCTGTCCTAACATTAATCCATCTGTTTAACCATCCCTCCCTCCACCTTCCTGCCTACATCTGTGTCTTTTTAGCAGCAGTTGTGGTCTGGGAAGTCTGTATAGCATCACAGTGAGAATTCAGGATGACCCAGCACTATTCCATGCTCTTCCCCCCCTCCATCCTCTTGCTTCTCCTTCATGAATTTCTCATTCCTTCTTTCCTCTGCCAGTTTTCCATTTTGCACCTGAGCTGGTTGTGCTTTGGGCAGGGACTTGGGCCTGGTGACAACCTGTGTCATTCAGCTCACTGGAAAGCCTGATTTAAATGGCAGTGTCCACCACCAGCACTGCCAATTATCAGTTCTTTCACATGGAAACACCCTCGTTTTTGTGTCACTGTATGGTGGTCTTATTAAAAGCCCAAACCCCCCAAACTTGGAATTTGTTTTGTCTCTGGGTGGCATCTGGGGTTGGTGACAGCGTTAGTGTGGTGCTGTGTGTTGGCTTTATCTCCTAGTGGGTTTTGTGTGCCTGGTTACAACCTAGGCCTTTGCTACAGGATGAAATTATCACTTCAGCTGAGTGCTGGAGATACGTGTGTACACTTGTGATCCCTGAAGCATCTGAGGTAACTCTGCTCAGCTTCACTCATCCTGAAAAATCTGTATTTCTTCAAGTTGCTGTTGCTGAAATCACACAGGCAGCGTCCCAGCAGATGGGCTGGCAAGGAGTAACCACTGAGACCAAGGTCATTTTATTGTGACTGAGACCTTAGCTCAAAGGCACTGTGTTAATCATTCCAGGCTGAGCAGGGTCGGGTGTCCAGGGGCTGAATTTCTGTGGATAGATGGGATTTTCTCATCTGCACTGGATACTGCTGTGTTCAGCTGGCAGCCCTGTGGAGTTTGGTGATTTTGTTTCTAGTGTGATTTACTCATTAGGTGAAAAGGCATCAGGATCTGGTCTGACAAACAGAAGACAGCAGTAGGGGCTTCCTTCCTCTGCTCCCCCTGGTCCTGAGTTGGAGCTTTCATCTGAAAGGAAAATATTTGCTGTGTTTTAGTTTGCACTTCTTGCAGAGTTTCCTCACTCAAACTGCTTGGTCTTGTTACTTTAAAGCCCTAAACCTCTTCATACACATTCTTAGTGAAAAATCTGCCTCTGGAGACACTTAGCTGTGGACAGGAGGCTTTTGGGAACTCCTGGTGCTGAGGAGACAGGACCTGGAAGCCGTGTGACCTGCTCCATGATCCCAGCCCTTACAGAGCCCCAGGAAAACCATCCTGGTTGTGTTATTGCATTCACAGATTGCACTGCTACTCCCAGGCAAATATATATTTCCTAAGAAGCCTTGTCCTCTTTTTTTCTTTATTTTGGGGGAGTGTGAAGGGACAGCCAGGGAAAAGCCTGTAGCAGCATTTCAGCCTGGCCCTCGTGCAGCTGGGAGAACTGGGTTTTGTCAACTGCTCTCTGAGCTCCACTCTTCTTGCATAACAGATTCTCAGGTTAAGAGAAGCTGGGGGAACAGGAGAGTGTTTCAATGATTCATAGCACTGCTGGGCACCAGGATGGCAGATTGCTGCTGCAAAAGAGATTAAAAAAAGGAAGAAAGAAGGTGATTGAAGCCAGTTTTCTGCTGGATGCCCAAAGGAGAGAGAGTCAGGTTTTCAGAGGTGTGGAGGAACCAAAATGTAAAGTAGGTATCTTTGTGTCTGCGTGTATCTTTAGGCACATTTTCAAGTAAGCAGCTCCTTTTTACTCTTGAAAGATGCTGGTGACCTGCTGGTGGCTGTGGGGTGGCAGGTGAGGGTGGTGGTGAGGTGGGGCTGAGGATGGTTCCTCACAGGAGCCAACCCCCCAGGTGTGTGTCTGTGCAAGGGCAGGTGACCACGGGATGGAAATGGACTCACAGCCTCAAACCTCCTTCCTGCAACAGCACGTTTTGTGCAGGATGAAGTGGTTAAAGAAGCTGGAAGTGACTTTTATTGATGCCTTCTATTTTTAGCAAGTAATCAGAACCAATTTATTCTCCTTGATAGGGTAGTGTATGAGAAGGCAGAGGAGAGGCGGGCTAGGGGGATAGGAAGCATCTTACTCAGGATTTTCCCCAGATATCCCAAATGTAATTTATTTAACTGTTTGTGGTGGTGTTTGTGTCCCTTCCTTCACTTCATGTTGTTAAAGCCACGCTGTTGACTGTTGCTGCTGCTCTGGCTGCTGTTAGGATCCAAAGTCCTGCAGGGTGCAAGAAGTGACTACAGCTGCAGAGTTTGCTGTGACACAGTTCTCTAAAGGCTGCTGTTCCCGGGAGGCTGATGGAACTTCCAGGACAGGAAATCTTCTAGAAAGCTGACAGACTCTGCAGTGACTCCTCAGGGAGCCCCTGTAGCAGCACAGTGCCTTCCAATGGCTTCGTTAAGCAGTGAACACCTTGTAGACACCCTGGTGTCTTCTGCCAGCTGGAAACCAGTCGTGGAGGGGAGAAAGAAAAGTGCTTGCCCTGCAGTTTTGCACGGCCCTGGAAGGAGTGGGGCTGCTGGGCTCTCTGGAGGAAAGGCACTTGTTCTCTGCCTCGTTACCTTCATTAAACCTCATTACCAGCCCCAGTGTCTGCAGCAGGGCTGGGAATCAGTTTGGAGCCGCGTTCGCCGCCAGGTCGCTCTCTGAGCTCTAGTGCACCCGACAGTACCACTGACCTCAGCCAAAAAGGGTGAGGGACACTTCAGCCAACAGCTCCTTCATCTTTGTGGCTCCCCACTAATTGTGGAGGCCAAGTTCCCTCTCATCTTTAAGCTCCATCTCCAGCCTGATCTCTCTGGGAACGCAGCCATCGCAAGGGGTGGGTTCCACCGGCCCTTCCAGATCCCTGGGCTTCTCCTGGCAGAACCCCTCCTCCTCCTCCTCCTCATCCTCCTCTCCAGCCTCACCTCTCACTTCAAAGCTCTTCATTTCTGTGGTAAACAGCTCTGCCCACATGCTGGAGTTGTCCCTGTCCATGTAATGAGCAATCACTGGGTGCTGGTGGCAGGACAGTGCCTCCAGAAGCTGGTTGTTCAGAGGAGCTGGCACCTGTCTCCTGGGGTGTGGGTATGTGTGAGGGTGTTGTGGGCTTGGGTGGGGATTCTGGAGTGAATTCCAGAGGCTCTTCCTTCCTTAGCATGGCTGGTGTGGTGTTGACTCTGCGTTCTCTGATCTGGCACGTGGCAAGTTCAGGTTCCAGGTGGTTGTAAAGATCCATTTTTTACAGTGAAATCTCTGCACGCTCACTGAAATCACTGTTGGAGCTAATGTCAAAGGGGAGGGGAGCAAGAAGTCCCTGTTCCCCTTGGATAGAGTTGTTTCTGTTGATACTTTGATGCCATCAGATTATTTCCCTCTGATTGAATGCTTCTTGTTGTTGTTGTGGAGGAAAAACCCTTTCAGCCTCCACACAAAGACAGGTTTGAGCCTGCTGCTTTTTTAGCTCTCCCACTTAATTCCCTTATTCCTCCAAACTGACCCTGTCCTGTTTGACATTGTTGGATTTTCTTTTCCCTGTACTTTCTCTCTCTCCTCCTCCTCTCTAAGCCATTTCCTCTCTATTTATCCTGCTGTAGAAGTTTATTGCTCCCTGAGGTTGTGACTGGCTGTCCTGCAGCAAGGTGATTTACAACTCTTTGCAAGGAACATGTTACAGAAGAATTAATTGTGTTCTCTTCCCCAGGCTGGGCTGGGTGGGAGTTTTTTTTTTCTTGGGGGTTTGTATTTTCCATTCTTCCTTCACCTCTCACCTATGCTATTGTACAGAAATAAATACTAGTGGGAGCATGTATTATCCACTCCAGATAAGATCTTGTGGACTTTCTTGTGGACTCTGGCAGACTGTTTCTTTGTTCTGTGCAGTGTGGGTTGATTTTGTTCTTCTCTCCTAGACTTTTTTCTTGACACAAGGCTCAATCTAATCCTCACTAACTTTTCTGGTACTCTGTTCAGTTTTCCTCCAGTTCCTTGATGAGCTCTGGCTGTGGGGGATTTCCCTCTGGGATTCCAACCCCTTTTTTTTTTTTGGAATTTTACTTTTTCCCCTCCTGAGATACAGTGTAGTGTCTGTGAGGTCTTCACAAGTGGTTGCCGTGCTGTGAGCCAGTAATTCAGCTGGAAATAAGAATGCCCTGGAGCTTCCTTAATGCATATTAATGCATCTTTTAACCAGCACGAGGGCTCTTGATGTAGCAAGAATATCACTAAAATTTTGTTGTCTCTGTCTTAGATTTTGATTTGTTCTTGTTGGCTGGGGAGATTGGCAGGTAGATGTTTCCAAGCCCCTTGAAAGCACTGTTCCTCTGTGATAGGAGGGACTTTGTGCCACCTTTGTGGGGACTGGGACTGCTCTGTCAGACTGCTCAGGCTCTCTGAAGGTAGCTGGGCTGCACGAGGTCCTACCCCTGACCTGGCTGAGAGCTGCAGGGCATGGGGAAGATCACAGTGACTCCTTCCTGTGTTTCACTTTACACCCCACACTGCTCTTTGCAGAGCTCCTCAGAGCAGCTCTCCCATGGCAGCTGGAGCAGGGGCACGTTTCCTCTGCCTTTGGCCGTGGCAAACCAGCAGATGGGCTGCAGCTCACCCTAAATTATCCTCCTGTCTTTTTCCTTTTGGATTGATAGACAAGGCTTTGTCAAGAAGGTGCTTAAAGCAGTGGGGTTTCATTCTTGGTTGGTCCTCAAGCACTCCTGTAACGATCCTGATGATTAGGAACAGTAAGATCTAAAAGCTAAGCCTCATCAGAAGCCAGTTAAAGCAATTGGAGAGAAGCTGATTTAATTGGCTTTGCAGCAGGCCTGTCTCCAAGACTGTGTGTCTGTGAAGTAAGAAGTGGTAGGGAAAAGCACTTAGAGGTTATTTTGTTCTTTTCTCTCTTCTTTTTTTTGTTTTGGGCACCGTTTTCAAGTGCCTGCCTGTCCCAGCTGCCTGTTTTCTCATTGCCACCTCCTCTCAGAAGGGTTTTCAGACCACACATGAATTTGCAGGAGGTGTTTTGCTTGGCTGTTTCCCCTGCTGAAGCCCTGCAGCTAAAGGCAATATAAACCACTGTGTGCTGCTTCCTGATTGTGGCTCTTCCCGGGTGCACAGGGACAATTGTTCTGCTTCATCTCATTGATTTTTCATATATTCTGGAAGTGCTGGAGCAAGTTCATTAAGGTTTTGATCCTGCGAGTCAATAAAACTAGTCCTGTTCTTGCACATTTCCACAGAGCCCAGAACTGCCTGGGCTGGTGGGAGAGCATCATCCCTGCCAGCAGGAAGGAAGGAGTCTGGTTCTTGCACTTCTCATGGAAGTTATTTTGGGACCTAATGTGGCACCACGTACTTCAAGGATCTTTTTACAGCAGAGGCACAATTACCCAGAGCTCTTAGATTCCTTTTTTCCCTGCACTTCAGCAATCACTTCCACCTCATAGTGCCTCCCACTATGACAGTGTGATTCTCCTAGAGAGTGAGAAAGGCCTTGAGTGGGCATTTGGGGGTCACTGAAGGCCTCTTGAAGGCCTTAGGTAGATTACTTTTTAATAGCAGGCTTGTTTGGGAGTGGGATGATTGCAGGAGTAGGCTCCTCTGGTGGAGGAATACGTTCTGAGGATTCCAGTGGGATGATGTTTTTCTCTGCTGTGACAATTTTGCTTACAAAACTGTTTCCCTTATGTCTTTGTTGTCAGAATTCAGCTAAGGAGCTGTCAGAAATTTGTAAGGCCGAGAGAAGAAGCAGTTAGTCTGAGAGCACTGTATTTAGCTGTGCATTAATGCAGGTAATGAGGGAGGACTTGGCTGCAGCCGTGAAGGAAGCAGAGCTGCCTTGATGATGTGCATGGAGTGAGCATATGGAATTGCTTGTCAGGAGCTCAGTTCTGTTACTTTTGGTGAGGCTCGTGCAGTAAATTGCCTGTCAGCATAAAGCAGGGTTGTTGATCCTCCCAAATTGTGCTCTGTGCCTCCCTAAGTGTGAGAGTGAGTGGCAAAGCAGAGCTCCAGGTGACTTTCCTCCACACAAAACCAGAGACTGGCCAATCTCTGTTGCTGGTAACAAATTCACCGTCCTCATCCATATTTTGCCTTCATCAGAGGGAAAAGCTGTTTGCAGAGTTTCATGTGCTGACCTGTGCTGGGTGCATTTGCAGTCTCTGTGTGTGGTTTGAATTGTTGTCACTGATTGGATCCTCAGGAAAAGAGGATCTGAGGAAGAGCATTTGGTTGCCATCAGTAAGAGGGGGTGTAATTTACACCCCTTGCAGTGTCTTTGGCAGTATGAAGTAGCTATCACGCTATCACATCAGGCAGGAAGAGTTTTCTACTCCCAGCTCTCACTGTTTCCAACACTCAAAATTAATCAGGCTGGGCAAAATGCTGTTGGAGATGATTGGGGAAGCAGCTGAATGAAACCAGAGCTCTCTAGAGAGGCATTGATTAGGTCACCCAAGAGGAGTGACTGCAGAGAGACACAGCAGGAGTGGGGGCAAAAGGCTTTTTAAGTTTCTGGAGGAGCAGGTTCAAAGGCCTTGGCTTGCAGGAGCTGTGGCCACCTCCAGCCCTGGAGGGCACTGAGGAGAAGGTGGCTGTGCCAGGGCAGTGTGGACCAGTGTCTAGTACTGCACAGGAGGAGGTAGGATGGCAAAGACCATTTTCACATGAAGAGGAGAGCAAACCTCATCTGACTGCTTTGAGAGCAGGAATTATGTTGCTTTCAGAGACTTATTGGTGGAATCTAATTAACCTGCTGCAGAAAAGGAACTAAAAAAAATTCCCCTTAAGTGGATTTGTTTGGTAGCAATTCGATATGAAGTCAGGGGACTAGGAACAGATGATTAGCTTGCCTTTTTTTTTTTTTT
>NW_008590307.1:0-2653 GCF_000691845.1 Merops nubicus | reverse complement strand
AAGCAGTAGATGTCCTGCTTCAATTCTAGATTTCAGAGACAGGGTCAGGAGTAGATGTGGAGATTCTGGTGCAGCAGAGGCTGTTAGGTTTCATGAAAGTTTTATGGATGGCGGGACTATATTTGGGCAGACATTTCTGTCCTCTGAAAGAGAAATGTCCCTTTCACAGGTCCATATACTTGTCTGTCTTGAGGTTACGAGGGGTAGGAGGAAGTGCAGTACTGTGTCCTTTAGATGTCTTAGTCTGGATTCTTTAAAAGTTACTCATCTAGGTATTAAGAAAAGTACATTCTGAGCCTGAGGTGGGGTTTCAGCAGCACCGGTGACCTGCAAACGCCATGAGCAGAGTAGGCCCCACCGATCCCTGAAGGGAGCTGGACTTCCCAGTGTCTGTGGAAGGGGCAGAAAACCACAATGAGAACGTCCCTTGCTCCACTGACTTAACATAAATCCGTCAAGTAGGCAGAGGAGGTGTCACACTGAGAGGTGGAATGGGGTTGAACAGTTTCCCTGATAATAACAACGCGTGTCCTTGCCTCCACCAGTGGCTGTTGAGGATCTCTAATGCTCTAGAGAAAAGCCAGGGAGAGAGTCGCTGCCTTACCTCAATCAGGGACCTCCCAAGCAGCAAGTCTGAAGCTTTGCAGCTCACCCTGTGAAGCCAAGCTGTCGCTCAGAGCCCGTCCTCCACCAAGGTGAAGGGTCTGCAGGTCTGTGCGTGAGCCAAAGGGCAACTGAAGGGTTGCCACCAGCAGCCGACCCTGGTCCGGAACACGGAACCTCTGCCCACTGTGGTGTCACAGAGGAGCCCTGGCCCATCTCTGGGGAGGGACCTGGTTGCCTTGTTTTGGCCTTGGGATGGGCCAGGTCTCTAAGTCCAGTCGGCCTTTGTTGAGATGACCTTAGAGTGCCTCCTTTGTCCTTTGCTTTCCAAGCAGGTCCCCTTCTTTGCTTGCCAGACCCTTGCAGTCCTTCTTTCTCTGCCTTGTGCAGACATTGCCTTGCCTGGCCACGACCGTAACATGGTGGCACAGCCCTTGTGGCTCTGAGCCTGGGGTGTGAACGTGGCCCAGGCAGGGAGCACAATGCTGAAAAAGAGCTCGGGACTGGGTTCTGTCCTGGGTGAATTTTGATCAGAAGCTGGGATGGGGCCCATCCAGCCTAGGCAAGGGTAGCAGGCAGTGGGATTTTCTGTACCCTACCGATGCCACACCTGCTAGGTGAGGGCAGTGGGCAGCTGGGCAGGATGCTGGGGTCCCGGGCACGAGCCTTCAGGTGTCTGGAGCACGGAGGATTCCCTTTCCCCTCTGCATCTGCCTCAACACAGCCATCAGAAGTAGAGGGGCAATGGCCCCCCTCAGGTCCCTGCCCAGCACTGCAGGCACATCCCCTCAGTAACAAGCCTACCTCCCCAGATGCCTTTGCACAACAGGCATGAGGCCTTGCACGGGGAACCGAAGCATGAGGATGATGATTTCCCTGGCTCAGAAGTGTTGCCACAATTCATTCGGCCCCACGTCAAACTGCTTTAGCAAATTAAAAAAGAAGCGTCCTTGTCCAAGGCAAGTCCCTTGGAAGGGAAGAGAGGTTTTGACATGCAGACCAGGCCCACTTCTTCAAGAGAGACTTCAGGGCCTTGGGACGACTGGTCAAGGGGTGAGGAGCACGAGTGGTGTTCTCCTCAGTGCCTCCAGTTGCAGGGGATGATGAGGGAAAGCAGAGGAAGAGCCATCAGGCCAATACCTCACTCAGGGCCTCGTGTCACTGGCAGGACTTTGTGGTTATTGATCACGGGTCGCTTTGCACAGCACCGGGCCTGCTGGTGGCAGACAGGGCACCCCTGGCCCAAAGGGGAAAAAGGATCTGCAGAGGAGCTGACAGGGCTCGCTGAAAGAGCTTTAAGGCAGATTTGAAGGGGGACAGGAATAAAACCTGGCTTGCTGGAGGTAAGCCTGGGGGTATCACAGGAGTGTGGGCGGGGCAGGCCGCGAGCCAGGTCCTGGTGTCTGCCATTTTTCTTTATGCTCCACCCTCCTGCATGCAGGGTAGGCTTTTTTTTTTCCAGCTTGCTTTCCTCTTCTGCTCAGTTACCCAGCCTGAAGTTCTTGTGTTCCTTCCTTCCCCAGAGCAGCTCTCATCTACAACCACAGACTAAGTAGCCAATATCCTGGACACGACAGTGTTGTACCCCAACCTGGCAGCATTTCTTGCCAGACCTATAGAAGTGAAGTTTTGAGAATGTTACACACAGTAGTGGAGTTCCCATTTCTTCCCTTGTCCTTCCTCTAGATTTTGTCCAATTTTAAGTTGTCAGCATCTCAGTGGCATTCTCCATAGACTTGTTTTTCTTGAGGTTACCAGGGGTAGGGGGAAGTGCAGTACTGTGTCCTTTAGGTGTCTTAGTTTGGATTCTTTAAAAATTACTTACCTAGGTGTTAAGAAATGTACATCCCGACTACTTCTACATATTAGAACCAGCAGTTCCACTACTAATTCACCTTATTCCATCCCCTTTTTGTTAGGACTTTAAGAACTGCTCAGAGCAGCTGTTTAATTACATGGAATCCAACCAAGCTACCTCAGCAGTTAATGTTAAGGGCATCTTAGTTAGGAAGTTCATTTACAGTAATATTCTCCCTGAATCAGGCTGTAT
>NW_008590306.1:0-9593 GCF_000691845.1 Merops nubicus | reverse complement strand
CCAACACTCGGCCTTGTTGAACCTCATACGGGTGGCCTCAGCCCATCAATCCAGCCTCTCTAGATGCCTCTGTAGAGCCTTCCTACCCTCCAAGCCTATCTATGTTCTTGGCCAGCTTTGTACCATCTGCAAATTTACTGAGGGTGTCCTCAATCCCCTCATCCAGACCATTTATAAGGATCTGCAAGAGAACAGGCCCAAATAACCAAGAACTTGGGAACACCACTTGTGACTGGCCACCAACTGGATTTTGCTCCACTCACCACCACTCTTTTGGCCCAGCCATCCAGCCAGTTCTTCACTCAGCAAAGAGTATGCTCATCCAAGACATGACCAGCCAGTTTCTACAGGAGAAGGCTGTGGGAAACTGTGTCAAAAGCTTTACAAAAGTCAAGATAACATCCACAGCCTTTCCCTCATCTACAAAATGAGTCACCTCGTCACAGAAGGAGATCAAGTTTGTCAAGTAGGACCTACTTTCCATAAACCCATACTGACTGGGCCTGATCGCTTGGTTGTCCTGTATGTGTCTCATGACAGCACTCAAGTTGATCTGGTCCATTACCCTCTCTGGCACTGAGGTCAGACTGACAGGCCTGTAGTTCCCCGGGTGCTTCTTTCAGCCCTTCTTGTAGAAGGGTGTCATATTTGCTAACCTCCAGTTAACTGGGATCTTGCCAGCTAGCCAGGGCTGCTAATGGAAAGGGTTTTGGTGAGTGCTTCTGCCATCTCCCTCAGTACTCTTCGATGGATCCTATCTGGCCTCATAGACTTGTGTGCATCTAAGTGGAGCAGCAGGTCACAGACCACATCCTCTGGGATTATGGAGGCTTCACTCTTCTCCCTGCTCTTGTCTTCCAGCTGAGGGGACTGGGTACCTGAAGAAAAACTGGTCTTACTATTAAAGACTAAGGCAAAGAAGGCATTGAGTACCTAAGCCTTTTCCTTATTCCTGGCCACTATGTTTCCCCTTGCATCCAATGAGGGATGAAGATTCTCCCTAGTCCTCCTTTTGTTGTTAATGTATTTATAGAAACATTTTTTGCTGTCTTTAACAGCAGTAGCTCGGTTGAGTTCTTGTTGGGCTTTGGCCCTCCTAATTTTCTCCCTGCATAGCTTCACTATGTCTTTCTAGTCCTTGTGAGTGGCCTGCCCTGTCTTCCAAAGGCCATAAACACTCCTTTTGTTCCTGAGGCCCAGCCAAAGCTCTGTGTTCAGCCAGGCCAATCTTCTTCCCCATCAACTTGTCTTTTGGGACATGAGGATGGCCTGCTCCTGCACCTTTAAGACTTCCTTCTTGAAGTGTGTCCACCCTCTTGGACTCCTTTGCAGCTTCAGGACAGAGTCCCAGGGGACTGGGTTGATCACCCTCCTGAATATTCAAACTGTTTCAAAGTGAAATCCTAGGAAAGACTACTTGCATATGAAATTTTACTTTGCTGTGAATGTAATCCTACCATGTACTGCTCTACAATGACCTTCCTGCATGATTACAGTGTTGTGCAGGGGAGACTCAACAACTTTTTTGTTTCACCAGTGCTGACGGAGCAGATCATTATCCGTTACTAAAGGTTACCAGAGTTTTAGATCCAGCAGTGGAGCTGCTTGTGTGAATTATTCATTCACTAACCCACATGAGGCAACATGAGATGTGTTACCAATGTTATTTAAGCTATCTGAAATAGCCAAGTTTCTTTTTATGGACATGAGTTGAGAAGTATTACGCAACTAGCTGATTTGGCAGATCTGAGAGTGCATTGACATCTGATGTGGCATGGAACAGTAGATAGCTGGGAACAAGTTAGGGTAGCAATGTCTTCTCAATTTCTTTGTATAATTTTGTCTTTGCATTTAATTTGTTTGCAGGGGCATCAGAAAAATATTAAATTGGTGGTTTCATTGACTGAAGTGTCTTTTAGCTCCTCTTCAGTGAATTTTGTACAGGTTTCAGAATACTGGGTCATAATATCCTGAAACATATGTGGTTGCTTCCCTCCATAACAAATGGGGGATCCCTTAGTTATATGTGAACTTGATACAAGTGGATACATCATGATTATTAATTGCTGAGTTACGAAAAGAAAAGAAGAGAAGAGAAAAGAAAAGAAAAGAAAAGAAAAGAAAAGAAAAGAAAAGAAAAGAAAAGAAAAGAAAAGAAAAGAAAAGAAAAGAAAAGAAAAGAAAAGAAAAGAAAAGAAAAGAGAAAAAGGTTCATGACCAATGGAATCCTGCCCTGGTGGTACAGACTATCTAGATGGCACCTGGGAAAGAAGACCAGTTTCTCTAAACTTTTAAAATATACTTAGTGAAATATAGCATAAGAGCTGAACTTTTTCCACTTTCACAAATTCAAATAATCTTATGGAGATACTGCTTTTTATTCTGTTGTAAGTACATTTTCTTCTCCTTCTGGGCTCATTTTCAGTTGCTGTTACAGGCTTGGAATGTCAAGGACTTGCTGATGTCTGTACTGTTGCTTTAAGTGAAAACAGGAGCTGGCAAGGAACAACCTTCACTGTCTGCCTATTTACTAGCTTTCCTTGAACTTCAGGGGATAGAACATTGAGAAACATCCTCCCAGAGTCTATGGCAAGTTGCTCGTTTTCTGCCTTGAATCTGTCTGAGCAAGCTTAGTGGGTCTTGCCAGAAATTAAGAAACACTGTGAGGAAGTCCTTTGCCAATAAATCTAAGGGAAAAGTAACTTCATACAGCAAAAGGAAGACAAACAGCTTGGGAAAATAACCTCATCCACTTGCAAAGGTGGATCTGGAATAGAACATGTTGTCAATGGCTTTTAGCCCTGTCTTAAAAAAAAAACAAAAAAAAAGTATTCTTAAATTAACCTACTGAATGTATAATCAGTGAAGATACAGTTTTCAAACAAGATAACAGATCAAGTACCAGATTTCCAGCTCTCTCCCACTGATATGAAACCTACAAAAACTTTTTCTTCATTAGGATTAATTTTTATTTAGTCAGTTCAGATTAAGAATATTATCTTTCTCAGATTAAGAAAACTTTTCCCCATACTGTAGCAAAGAGAAAGACATAAGAGTGCTAGATTAGGTACAGATGCCTCTAAACTAGTAGAAGTTTTTGTGCTGATTTCAGTAGGCATTGATTCAACTCCTAAGCATGGAGTTATTCAGATGCTTGCTGTGGGTGAAATAAGGTCTCTCGTGAAATGTTAAGGTAAACTCACGATTGACTAACAGGTCAAAAGTCAATTTTCTGTGCAAAACTGTAACTCACCACCCACCAATTCCAAAGTCCTTTACAACAGAATCAGTATAGAACAGAATCAGTATAGTTCTAATGCCCAGAATAGCAACATTTCAGAGCATATACAAGTACAGTTCAGTATGCTGGAAGGCTTTCCATGGATGTCTTTGCACATGGAAGCTTTCTGTGTGATAGAATGACTGTAGTAGCATCATTCACAAGCATTTTGAAGTACTTAAAAGTTGGACAGGATTTTATTCAAGCCAAAGATGAAACAGCAAATCTAAAGCAGCTCTTCTACAATTCACTAGCCTTTTTCAACCCCACAAGAGCACAGCAGATGTTTGGGTTGTATTCTGTGGGCAAGACATCAATCAAAGAGAAATTTAGGACTTATGAACTATTAAATCTTGGATTAAAATATCAAAATGGAATTTAAAACCATTGCCAAAACAGCTGTTGTTTACTGCCTCTCAACAAACCAGATGACCTGAGAAAAATATTTTTAACAAGCAGATTACAGGAAGTCCAGAATTCCTGTGACAGATATGTAAGACAGACATAAGTCTGTACTCCAGCTGCACTGTTATATCCCTTGGCAGCCTGTGCTCTGTTCTTTATGCAAACCTATTACTCCTAATGCACAGAGCCAGGAAATTCCATGGTAGAAGAGGGAATCAACATGAATGAGCCTCACAGTGCTTAAACAGTTCAATTTACAGTGAATGTGAGTCATTCTTGCATGAGTCTTCTTCCAGTCAGAAGAACTCACTGATAAATGGCCTGTGGATGCTAAGCCTGTGGATGTTCAGCCCTGTTGGCTCTGAGTTGTTCAGTTGTCCCCCTTACTCCTCTTCTTTTCAGCCACTCCTGTTTCACGTAAAGTATCAAAGACAAGAATATGGTTTATAAAGTCTTTTCTTCTTTGGCTTCTTGATGTTCATGAACCTTTGCTTACAAATTTGTTGGACAGACATATCTATATAGGACTGTAGACCAAAAGTGCCCCAGAGACTGAAGGTCTGCACTGAGTGCATCTCATATTTACTTTTAATAACAAAATGAATTCAACATTTTTATTTTACCATTGGGAGAATTAAAGCACTAGGAGCTAGAACTCAGCTTCTAAGGCAGCCCAATATTGAATGTCTGTCTTGGGCATACCTATCAGAGGTGTTGAGCATCTGGGAAGTCCACTCAGGGCTGAGGAAGAGTTTGTCCTTGTGCAAAGTCAAGTTAGCTACCTGCCCAGACTTTTCTGATTTGAAAAAGGACAACAATACATTATAAAGCACAGTACGATATTCAGCTAGAACCAGTTATATATGCATTATTAGTTTATTAAGTTGGCTCTATTGCTGGTTTTGGACACTGTGGATGAGGAGCTGTGTTTCTGAATGTTTGAAAAACATTCAAAAGTAAACCACCAGTTAAACCTCACAGCATTCCTGTGAAGCAATTTTAGAGAAGACATGGAGAAATGAAGTAATGAGTTCCAAATTCTGTAAGTTAGGGTAGGTCAAGACAAATGGACTCTAGTTCCTTATGGACTATGCCTTATGGTCCAGTCTGACTAGGAAGCAAGCACCTTTGTTCTGGACTCTGTGTGACACTGTTAATGAAATGGGATGCCTACGCTCTGCCTCTCAATGAAGCTGGTGAGTTTGAGAGGAAGGGCATGCTAACACAGACTTAAAAAGTTATGGATCAACAGGTTTTTTGTTTTAGCCAGCATGAAGTCAAGGGGAAGTCCTCTGCATTACCAGTGGATTTTGAACCTTGATGTGCTGATTCCTGCACCACTGACCAGAATACATCATCTTGTGTATGCGTAATTCCGGCATCCTATGCCCTATTTGCACAGTACAGTTCAAAAAGCGCCTAACAGCCTGGGGGTTTTTCAGTGTTTGATTTAGCAGGTTGGTGAACTCTGTACTACAGTGAAAGCCTCTTCTGAAAATTACCATCTTCAGGCAGTTAATGTTTTATTTAGGATTTAATCCCTTATCTATTAGAGACCTGTGGCAATTTTATTCTGTCATAAGGAAAACAGGATAGAATAATGTCCTTTGTTATTGAGGGAAAACAAAGCTGTGAAATGAAAATACTGTTCACATATGGTATCAGCCAACAATCAATCCATTTTTCCTTACAGGTCTTTCCTTTACAAGGGTGTGGGGCTTGCAAGTGTATGTGATATGTGACAGCAGTGGAAAAATCCCATCTATGGTAATATCAAGACAGAGTACCAATCTTAATTCCTTATTTGCTTTGAAATCCATAGTAAGGAGTCCACATACGAAAAATGGGACCTGGATCTGACTATAACAAAAGCCTTTCATCGTAACTTAAAAAACAGACTGTAAAATGGTGATAAATAAGAAAAATCAAATTCAAAGGACAGATTCTCCTATGCTAGAGCCAGAGAGATTGATTTAGTTCATTTAGGATTGCCTGTGAAGCTTATTTATGTTGCATTCCCATGTGCCGTATAGTATAGATGTACCCTAGGAAGCTAAGTTAACATGCAGTACTCATATAGACTATACTTCTTGTGGTCAAGTTTAGTATTTGCTTTTTTAAAAAAGTGATCTGAAATGCCCTCTGAAAGTGAAAATTTCTAGCAGCATACAATATAAACTCTTAAGAGCAGCAGAGAGGGCTAAATCAATGAAGAGTTTCTCCTTGAATATGTTCAGTCTTTTGTGGAAGTTGAGGAAGTTTCAGAGGAAGGCACAGAAACAAACCCCTTCCTATTATTTTTCAGTATCAAGATGTCTGACTCATTGGTATGATTTCAAACTATGGAAGTGTTTCTGTTAGTGGAGGCCTGGGTACTACTTGTCATGTTGACAATATTAAAATTTTCACTGCTCAGTGAAGCCATGTGGGTTTTGGTGGAATTCAGTTTTACTTTCAGTATTGCCAGTGGTCTGCTGCATGACTTGAAATAAGTCACTTTTGCTTTCCATAGCTCTCATAAATAATAACAGCAACTTCTTTCAATCCTGCATCCTGCCCAACTGCATGTGTGTTACATAGCTTTGCACCTTGTTATGCCCTGTGGTCCTAAAGAATACTTGCAGTGCAACTGAACAATAAAAGAGTTTTATTTTCTTTTAAGAAATAAAGTAGATGATGTAATGACTTGTCATGTTGCAGAGGTCAGGAGTTATACTGACTAATAGTAACAAGTCTTACGGAAAACCCCAGTAACTCACTTCACACTTAAGAAGAGCATCTGACTATTACTCTGTCTGAAGTACATTACATTGACAGTCTTCCTCTTGAAACAAGGAAATATACTGTGCTATAAATAACTTGAAATATGAAGGAAAGCATCACATTTCAAAATTAGCTTGGCTTATCTGAGATATTGAAGATATGGTCTAAATAAAAAGATGGGATGAAATGGATTGAAGTTGAGTGCAGGATGTTGTCTGATGAAAATATTTAGGCAGGCACTGGACAATGAACGACTTGTTAGGCAGATGTTCTTCAGGGAAGACTCTGAGAACTATAACAGATTGAAATCTAGCTCTGTGTGGTCAACACTGGTTTAATACTAGGACAGAGGCCAATACTGTAGTGAGATCTTGGTAATACAGGTTGACTACAGTGTTTCAGTTTGAGCACAGTGCTTCTGCTTGAGAACGAGCTGAGATAATTTATAAGAATGAGTATCATGAGGCTTACTAATGTGACCAAAGAAGGGCTTAATGAACTAAGTTCCTGAGCCTACAGAAGAGGAATACTTGGTCTCTATCTTTGCAGACGATAGGTCTCACCAGGGACCATAACCCATGCACTCTCTGCCCATGGCCTAGGAATCCCATTTAAGTTCAGGTCTAAGCATCCCATCCTGGCCTGAGTGGTATTGTATGTGTACCTTTCTCCATTCCTGTTTCCTATTGCTCTTGAATTGCTTGGATTTCCTGATTTCACCAAGAACCTGATTCATTACTCTGGCTTGTCTGACAGTTGCTAGACCTATGATAGACAACCTGACCCTGACCCTGCCTGGGTCCCCTGTTCAGATAGACCCTATGGGATTGTACCCTGTCTGTGCTGGGGTCACCCTTGACTCATGGCTTTTTTTTTTCCCCTTAAAGAGCAATCTGACTCTTTTTGATCTCTGACACTTAAAGTCATTGGCTTCAGCAATATCCTAGTTCTCCTCAAAAGTAATTCCTACCAATACCAAAATGAAATTCAATAGATGGTCAACCACACATTAATAAACTGTTGTTCTGGTTTATTCAAATTTCTCAGTGTTGCTTTTAGATAATATGGGCTTTACCAACATCAGGGGTTTTGTGCAACTTCTTCAGAAGAAGGTTGTTGAGTGTTACTTGTGGTCAACTATTATACCAGATTTTTGTCAGACCACCAGTTGACAAGTAAAGCACTGTACAGAAACAGAGTTTTCTTACCTGTCTGTCATCTAGAATATACTAATCTTTAATATGAGAACACATCTCAAGCAAAGCAATTGCCAATATTAACTTATTCCTTAATCCCATATCCTTCTCAAACTCACAGATGTCTCCTGAAATGGCAGTGCACTCTTGAAAAGTAACATCCACATTAGAATGCCTTAAAAGCAAACAGTAGAGTGTTCTTTGGCTCTGACATAAATTCTGACTGAGAAGATCACTTTACATGTAGGCAATGATGATATTCATGGGCATAGTATACAGGGTAAAACAAACGCATTGTGGTGAACTAGAAATGAGTGAAGGTATTGGAGTACCTCGATAGACTGATAATGCTGCCATAGCACAATCCATTTAATGTGTTGTATCCATTGTTCCTATGGCATCAGTCAAAAGCAAATGGTAGCTATTATTCTATACAGCTTAGTAAATATGTTCTGTTGTCCAGGAAGGAGTCTGTGGTTTAGATCTGCTGTTATAAATTAAAAAAAAAAAAAAAATTCAGTAGCACAGATTTAGCAGTACTAACCACAATTCCCTTGCTCTATGCCCTCTTCTAAGCATGTATGCTGCTTGTGAAGAAGGCATGCCCTTGTCATAAGTGCTTATGGACAAAATTCTCTGGCCTCCGGTTAGCAGAACTGTTTCTGTTGCAGCTTTTAGGCAGCTCTAAATTATTATATCATATATGTCTCCGCAGACACCTCAGCTGATTGCTTATAGTTGCATGTCTCTGCTCTCAGTTGCCTTGAATATGCTATTGCCATAGTTTTAATCCTTGTAATTTGCTGCCCTTTATCCCCAGAATGATTCCTTAGTTCTGGGACAAGGCCTTGATATTTTTGTCCTGTGTTTGTGTTGTATCTACCATGACAATAACTTCACCCATAACTGCAACTCTGGGGTGTTAATCCAATACAACTGAACAATTACAAGGTCGTGTTTACTTCAATAACAAAACTTGCTTTATTGTTTAACTGATGGTACCTAGATAGTTGCCAAATACCTTGGATATTCATTTTTCTTTGTGCTGGTACGTCACTATGTCTTTTAAAACAACTGCCTTATTAGTAACCATCACAGCCTTATCTGTTTGACTATGTAAAGCCTGAAAATTGCAGAGTTATATGTGGGATGATGGCAGTTATAACATATATGTCATATGAGATATGAAAGCCTGCTGTGATCTTCCTGAAAGTGGTGCATGTTACCATAACAACATATTGCTGCCTAGGCTTCTGAGGACATCTGGCAGTGTTATAGACACCAGTAGCTGAATTAATAAAAATTTCCTGTGCAGTATGTGTAATTGATTCCCTGTCCCTCTTAAGCCAGCATGAGTTGGTCCCTTTCCCTCTTTTTCTGTCTTCATTAAACGTGCCATGTCTGTTGTGGCGGTGCTTCATACTCACTACAAGGGCAATACTGCCTGTCTGCCAGTAACTGACAGTACTTTGCTTCTCTTTGCCTTTCTTCAAGTGTTCAGAGAACTACCTTTTACCCAATTCCTCTCTTCTAGATCAGATGTTAGTTTAACTCAGTTACAGCTGAAGAGATAAGAAGTAATGACCTTTGGACAGCTAACAAAAGATAAGACACAACAGAAGATAAGTAAATGCCAGAGCGAATGGAGCATGTTACAGAGAAAAACTGTAGGTTGTGCTGCTCAGAAACAAAATTTGGGAGGGCTTTACTTTTGGACAGAGCAGAGTAAAGATGCTATTCTTTATAAAAGATAATTAGTGTTGACTTATAGAAGGAGGATCAAGCCTCACAAATCTAATATCATTTCCTGGAGAGGGAAAAAACAAGTGAGTCACAGCAGGGAAACTGTTGACACGATTAACCAAGACCGGGCGGGTGGGGGCATGGGGGTGGGTGTGTGTGTGAAGCTTTTCATACAGGAACATACAAAAGACTTAACCCCAAAACTA
>NW_008590305.1:13675-20935 GCF_000691845.1 Merops nubicus | reverse complement strand
GGGGATGAGACTGTCGGCAGAGTTATGGAAAGTTGTGTTAATCATTTAATTTATTTTTGGTGTGTTTGGCTGGAGGTTTTGGTGATGTGGTAAAGCTATAATTAGAGCCGTTGAGGAGCAAGGGGTCGATTCCATGGCACCTGGAGAGGGTGGCCAGCAAAGGGGGGAGAACTGGTGTTAAAAAGCATAGGTTTTTATTAATCATCCTCTAGCTTTTCTTCTCTTTGGAGCTGCTGTCAGGGCTCTGGGGCTCTGAGTGTGTTGTCTTGGGTCAGCTTGAATCCTGGTAGATGAATGCGACGTTTGCCACATGCAGCTGGGAGCCTGTTGGCTATATGTGGTGTCCCCCCGCAGCGGAGGCTCAGAGATGACCATGGTGTCAGGAACCAGGGAAACCCTGGGTTAAAAACTGGCTGGGGGGCAGAGAAGGGCAAAGACGCTGCTCTAGAGCCCAAGTGTGGTGAGGAGCAGCTGAGGGAGCGGGGGGTGCTGAGCCTGGAGCAAAGGAGGCTCAGGGGAGACCTTCTGGCTCTCCACACAGGTCCCTGACAGGAGGCTGGAGCCAGGCAGGAGTCGGGCTCTTCTCCCAGGTAACCAGTGATAGGACGAGAGGCACTGGGCTGAAGTTGCCCCAGGGGAAGTTTCCATTGGATCTGAGGCAGAATTTCTATCCTGGTAGAGTCGTGAGGCCTTGGCCCAGGCTGCCCAGGGAGGTGCTGAAGTCCCTAGCCCTGCAGGGGTTCAGAAAAACTATGGGCATGGCACTTGGGTGCATGGTTGAATGGTCATGAGAGTGTTGATGGTTGAGCTTGATGATCTTAGAGGGCTTTTCCAGCCTTTGTGATTCGCTGGTTCTCTTTGGGCTGAAGCTGAGCTGCTGGGGTCAGTAGATAAGGAAGGGTGGGCATCGAAAACGAACCCTCAGACCCTGCAAGAGGGTGAAATCTTCTTGTGAGTTGTTTGTGCTTCGGAGTTAGAATTTTTTCTGGATTTGAATCTTTTCTGAAGTAGAATTTAGCATTAAAGAATCCTCAGTGTGGTGACTTTGAGAGAGCAGGGGCATAAATAAGGAAAATAATATGTAGTATGTAATTGTTGTATTAATTTATATGGTGTGTATGTATATATAAAATAAATGAGTGAAAGAAGAGGGGTGCTAATTGTTGTAAATAAGTTCAAGAGCACCTCCACCTTAAAGTTGCATGGACGCTTTGTATATGCCCTTAAGCGAGATCTGCTGAGGGGCCAAGTGATCAAAGGTAGTAATTGAATCATCAGATCATGAAGGCTGGAAAATACCTCTAAAATCATCTCCTGTCAGGGAGCTGTAGAGAGCAATAAGCTGTCTCCTGAGCCTCCTCTTCTTCAGAGGGAACTCGGGTTCCCTCTGAAACAGGCCCCTCAGCTGCTCCTCCCTACACTTGGGCTCTAGACCCTTCCCCAGCAGCTCCGTTGCCCTTCTCTGGCCACATTCCAGCCCCTCAAGGGCCTTCTGGGAGGGAGGACCCAAAACTGACCCCAGGATTCCAGGGGCAGCCTCCCCAGTGCAGGGGGACGATCCCTGTCCTGCTCCTGCTGGCCACACTGGTGCTGACCCAAGCCAGGATGCTGGTGGCCTTCCTGGCCCCCTGGGCACCCGCTGCCTCATCTCCAGCTGCCTGTCCACCAACCCCCCAGGTCCTTTCCCTGGGCCACTTTCCAGCCCCTCTGCCCCAGCCTGGAGCGCTGCAGGGGGTGGCTGTGACCTGGTCCTTGGCCTGGTTGAATCTCATCTCATCCATCCAGCCTGGGCAGGTCTCTCTGTGGAGCCTCCAAGCCTGGAGCACCTCAGCACTCCCGCTCAATTTGGCATCTTTGAACTCCTGAGTGTGCTGTGGTACCCTTGCTTGGATCACTGGTGAAGAGTTTAAACAAGTCTGGTCCGAAAACTGAGCCAGGGTGTTGTAAAATTAAATTTAGTCAGGAGTGGGGTGAACCTCCTTGGAGTGGGTGTTTAACCCCCGCAGCTTTTAACAAGTTCAGAAAACCCCTGTGCGGCCCCTGAGCAATGACCGGCCGGCGGGAGGGTCCCGCTGCTCTCCCGTGGGGCGTTTCTGCTCCCTGTCTTGTTTGAAGCAGTTGCCAGTTGGGGACGGAACAGGTGGTGGGACTCGCCAGGATCCTCAGAGGATCCTTCTGCCCCTGGAATCCTCTGTCCACCCTGCACACTGGAGTGTGGGGCTGAGAAGACAGGTTTGAGTTGCCTGATGAGGGTCAGACATCGCAGCAACCCCCACGGGCAGCTCTGCCCAAGGTTTCCCAGAAGGTTTGGAGGCTGTGTGGATCGGTGGTCGTTTTGTTGGGTCGTGTTTTTGGAGGCATGCAGAAAACCCAGCTGTAGTGAAGGGTGGGAGGCAAGTAATTGTGAAGTCACCACAGAACACAGTGAGTGTTCTCGTCCCTTCTGAGGTTCTGACCAGGTTTTACATTCCTTGCTGTAACTTGAAACAATGTCCTGCGTTTTCCAGCATAAGGACTCAGATTAGTTGGGTCACATTGGAGACGAGGGAGGTAAACAATGAGTTTGAGATAAGTGTTAAATAAAGCTGAACTTTTCTTGCCAGATTTAGAGGAAAAAGCTGAAAATGTTCAACAAATCGTTTGGAACTCCGTTTGGAGGCAGCACTGGATTTGGGACGACTTCAACATTTGGCCAAAGTGAGTAGTGGGTTGAAAGGGGCTTGTCAGAGACTGAGGGGTCTTTCCTAGAGGACCAGCCACGGGTGGGCATTCTTGGGGTGCTGCTGGGCTGGCCACTTGCCTTGCTTCCCAGCCCATCGGTGTCAGGACCCCTGGGCTTCTCCTCGGACCAAGCTTCTGATTTGGGGAGATACCAGAATTCCATGGAGAGCTGTTGAAACTTCCCTTTATAAACGGGGTGGGAACTCGAGTGCTTCTGTAAAGGCTGCCTGGCCAGGGTGGGGGAAAGGTTCCTCACTGACCCGTGTCCCTCAGCACCACATCCCCAGGGCTTGGAAACCCCTCCAGGGATGGGGACTCCACCACTGCCCTGGGCAGCCTGCCACAGCCCTGGACAACCCTCCAGGGCAAGAAATTGTTCCTCAGGGACAACCTCAACCTCCCCTGGGGCAACTTGAGGCCCTTTCCTCTTGTCCTGTCCCTTGTTCCTTGGGAGAAGAGCCTGACCCCACCTGGCTCCAGCCTCCGTTCAGCTTCAGCCATTAAAGCAGATGCTGAACTGGTGCCCACGCTCTGCCTGTTACTAAGGAAACAACAATTCTGTTTATCTTGCTCCTGAACCACAGTGTGACAAGAGCAACTTCCAAGTGCCATAAAAAGCAGTGGAGGCCTTGCAGAGGAGTGTCTTTAGTATGACTGACTCCCAGTTCCTGACAGAGAAGGAATTTTTAATGCTGAGGGTGATGAGCCCCTGGCCCAGGTTGCCCCAAGAGGTGAGATTGGCCAGGGCTGTGAGCAACCTGCTCTAGTTGCAGATGTCCCTGCTCAGTGCAAGGGGGGTTGGACTGGATGCCCTTGAAAGGCCCCTTCCCACCCAGAACACTCCATCGTACTTTGAAATACTATAGCTTTTTGCTTCAAGAACTCTTACTTATACCACTTCACATATCTGAGACATTGACATCACAGGTGGTTGTGCACAAACTTCTGGGAAGTTAAAAACGGCAGTGCTGGTGTTTGGTTTCTAGCCCCTGTGTTTGGAACGTGGTTCCACCTGAACTCTAACGCTGCGTTTTCAGGTGCTGGCTTTGGCACGACGAGTGGAGGAGCGTTCGGCACGTCAGCCTTCGGCTCAAACAATAACACTGGGAGCCTCTTCGGGACCACCCAGACAAAACCAGGTACTGCTGGGATACAGCAGGGATGTAATCCTGACAGAGGGATGGTATTGAAGAAAGGGGAGGGACAGGAAAAGATTAAAAAAAAAACCTCAAAGAACCATCAACAAAACCAACAACCACCCCCCAAACAAAAACCCCCAGAAACCGCAAAACAACAAAAAAAAAAAACACCCCAAGCAACTGATGATTCAAACTATGACGAGTGTGTTTGAATGCCTTTGTTTGTGCCTTCAGGAGGATTATTTGGTTCCACAACATTCAACCAACCAGCCACCTCCTCCACAAGCACCAGCTTTGGGTTCGGAACCTCGACCGGGACGTCCAACAGCCTCTTTGGCACCACCAGCACTGGCGGAGGCCTCTTCTCCCAGAACAATGCCTTCGCTCAGAACAAACCCGCCGGCTTCGGGAGTGAGTAGGAGCTGCTGCAGCTCTGGACTGCTCCTTTTTCCCTTTGGCTGAGGAGCACAGAGTGCCCTGGCTCTGCAGCTGGGGTCACTGGGGGGGACTGGTGACTGTCTCTGATACAATGACATTAATGTGGTTTGCAGTATCTGAGAGACAGCTACAGGACCTGTAGCTGTGATTCTAGCTGTGAGTTTTAAAGTTGGAGAAGCTCATCAGCTCCTGCTTGAAATATCTTCTGGTGCTGCTTGGTCTTAGCTTTTTATTCTGCTGTAGTAGAGCAATTCTAGTTGTTTTTGTTTATGGTGCTGGAATACTGGAAATGCTAGAACCACAGAATCATTTTGGTTGGAAAAGACCTTTGGGGTAATAGTCCAACTATTCCCCCAGCACTGCCAGGTCCCCACTGACCCATGTCCCTCAGCACCACATCTCCAGGGCTTGGAAACCCCTCCAGGGATGAGGACTCCACCCCTGCCCTGGGCAACATGGCACAGCCCTGGACAACATGGCACAGCCCTGGACAGCTCTCCAGGACAAGAAATTGTTCCTCAGGGCCAACCTCAACCTCCCCTGGGGCAACTGGGAGGCCGTTTCCTCTTGTGCTGTCCCTTGTTCCTCAGGAGAAGAGCCCGACCCCCACCTGGCTCCAGCGTCCTGATAAGGGGCTGTGGAGAGCCAGAAGGTCTCCCCTGAGCCTCCTCTTCTCCAGGCTCAGCACCCCCAGCTCCCTCAGCTGCTCCTCCCCACACTTGGGCTCTAGACCCTTCCCCAGCAGCTTTGTTGCCCTTTTCTGGCCATGTTCCAGCCCCTCAAGGCCATTCTTGGAGGGAGGGGCCCAAAACTCACCTGAGGATTCGAGGAGCAGCCTCCCCCTCTCCTGCTGGCCACACTGGTGCTGACCCAAGCCAGTAAATGTCTCTTCAACTATATTATAATTCCCGAAAGCAGAAGCAACTCTTGAGAGACCCTTTAGAGTAGGGAGAAGAAACTTTCTTCTCCCAGTTATGCACGGAGTTGTCTTTGCCTTGTCAGGAGTAGACTGAAAGTGGCTGTTGTGTGATTTAGTTTTTTTTTTTTTAGTATTTCCCAGGGTGATGAGGAGGGGCACAATACAGTATTAGCAAACAATTGATTCCCAGCACTGCTGGAAATTATTTTTCTATAATTTTCTTCCATTTCCAAATTATTTTGTAAGCTGAGTGAAATATTTGGCTCTAAGTTCTGAAGTTCAGTTTTGCTTTGGTCCCAATTTTTTTCTGTTTTTTTTAAGACTTTGGAACCAGTACGAGCAGCGGAGGGCTCTTCGGAACCACCAACACCACTTCCAACCCTTTTGGGAGTACCTCTGGCTCCCTTTTTGGCCCGACCAGTTTTACCACTGCTCCAACTGGCACGACTATTAAATTTAACGTAAGTTCTGTTTTTCCTTGTCAATCTGAACGGAGGAAATGTTATATTTTGGGGCTGTGTAAAGTGTTGGCTTGGTCTCATGAGTCATCTGCAGGGACACAAGGTTCTGAAATTATTTGAAAACATCCCCTTTAATGGAACACTTGCAGGGAAAACAGGTTGTATAATAAGTTCCAATGAGCTAGGCTTTTAGTCTGACAGATTTCTCACACCCTGTCTAGATGAAGTTTACAAGGTTTTTTTACTTAGATTCAGAGCTGTGTTAAAACTGAAGAGGTAAAACAGCTCCTAAAATAAAACCTCATCAGGGAAATGCCAGAGAATTCAGAGAGATCATCACCAAATGCGAACAGTAATAAGTGTTAAAATCAGCTCGGAATGGTACAAAATAATTCTATCATAAGTCAGCATGGCTTTGGAAATGTAAATGGAAATGTGGAGCCTGATTCCTTGTGTTTCCCAGATGAATTCCTGTTATGAGGTGGTTGAATAAGGTCAAGAAAGTTCAGTGATGGTTCAAAATCAGAGTCACAGCCTGGGTTGGGTTGGAAGGAACTGTTAAAGGTCATCTGCTTCCAGACCCCCTGCCATGGGCAGGGACATTGCAACTAGACCAAAAAGCAGCCATTGTGGAAATGGGTAACTGGGATCTGCTGGAAAGAGGAATTCTTGTTCCCAAATACTTGTCCACGCAAATCTCGACCCTTTTCATTTCTAGACTGAGCTGATTCAACAGACTGAGGCTTTGTTGTTTTGGGATGTGGACAGAACTGTGATGATACCTTAAATCAATGACACTCAGACTGCCTGTCGTTTCATAGTACAGTCAAAAAACGGGAGATAATGCAATCTAGAGAATTTGGATCACAAGTTTAAGTAACATAGCTGAAAATTGAGCTGCAGTGTGTTGATTTGGATGCCACTTGGGTAAATTCCACTGCTGACTGCTCTCAAATGTGACTTGGTGCTGGGTGAGGCCACAGCACAGGTAACAGGAGTGCACCGTGCCAGGTCCTGCACTGAATAGAGGCCTGAACAGAGTCTGGGGGGAGTGTCAGAAAGGCTCTGTCTGGATTTGAGATTTGAGATCTTAACCTCTGCCCTTGCAGCCACCCACCGGCACCGATACCATGGTGAAATCCGGCGTCAGCACCAACATCAACACCAAGCACCAGTGCATCACTGCCATGAAGGAGTATGAGAGCAAATCCCTCGAGGTCGGTCAGCCCGTGTTCAAACGCGCTTGTCTGGTGTGGCTGCTCGTTAGCACTGCTTTAGTGGGACTTTTCCTGAATCACGGAGTCCTTTGGCCAGAAAAGACCTTTAATGTCACAGAGTCCAAACATCCCCCAGCACTGTCAGGTCCCCACTGACCCGTGTCCCTCAGCACCACAGCTCCACGGCTTGGAAACCCCTCCAGGGATGGGGACTCCACCGCTGTCCTGGGCAGCCTGGCACAGCCCTGGACAACCCTCAAGGGCAACAAATTGTTCCTCAGGGACAACCTCAACATCCCCTGGGGCAACTTGAGGCCCGTTCCTCTTGTCCTGTTGCTTGTTCTTTGAGGGAAGGGCACGCCCCC
>NW_008590305.1:5772-13595 GCF_000691845.1 Merops nubicus | reverse complement strand
CTCCTCACCACACTTGGTCTGTAGACCATTCCCCAGCAGCTTTGTTGCCCTTCTCTGGCCACACTTCAGCCCCTCAAGGTCCTTCTTGGAGGGAGGGACAGATGGTAGATAGTGGCAAAATCCCAGGCAAACCTCAGATGTTTGGGAACCCCTGTTTATATTAAAAAACATTTAACCTGAAGCCTTTCCCTTCAGGTTGTCTTCTTTGATAGTTCAAAACAGGTCCTCTGCACAGAAGATCTGAAAAACCTCTGGGAAGTAAAAGTGAAGCCCAAACATGATTTTAGGTCTATTTATGGCATCTTTCTTTTTAAAAATCATGGGGTTATCCATGATTTATTATTAGTCAATTATGCAATAATCCAATGGTTTGAGTTGGAAGGGACGTTTAAAGGCCACCTAGTCCAACCAATATGTAGGTGTTGCTGCTTTTCTTGCTACCCTCGCGCTGCAGTCGGCTGGAAAGCGCTGTAGTTGTGCTCATGCCGGTGGTGTGGCCTTATCCCGCTGGTGTGATGTGTACCAAGAGCGTGTGAAGAGCTCTGGGCTCTCTTGACTAGGAGCTCCGTTTGGAAGATTACCAGGCAAACCGGAAGGGGCCCTCGAACCCCGTCGGAGCAGGGGCAACTGCCAGCCTGTTCGGCGCTTCCACGGCTACGTCCAGCACGGCCACGGGACTCTTTGGCTCTACTACCAACACCAGCTTTTCCTACGGGCCGAATAAAACTGCTTTTGGAACCAGTAAGTCCTGGCTGTGCCTGAGGCTGGAAATACTCTGTGAAGCTATTTTAAATTCTGCAATGAGAAAAGATGAGGAAATGTGCGTTTGAGCTCCAAATTTTACTAGTTTGAACATCAACATTAAATAATCCAGCCCCTCAAGGTTTTTCTGGGAGTGAGGGGCCCAAAATGAATCCAGTGTTTGAAGGGCAGCCTCACAGTGCCCAGTCCAGGGGGATGACCCCTGCCCTCTCCTGCTGGCCACACTGGTGCTGACCCAAGCCAGAATGCTGGTGACCTTGTTAGCCACCTGGGCACGCACTGCCTCATCTCCAACCATCTCCTGTCCAACACCCTCAGGTCCTTATGCTCAGTGACTTCAGGGCTCGTGACACAGATCATCAAGCCCAACGGCTAAGCTAGCACTGCCAGGTCCCCACTAACCCATGTCCCCTGTGTTGCAGGTACCACCGGCTTTGGAACAGGAACCACAGGGGGGCTTTTTGGTCAACCCTCTCAAACAACAAGTCTGTTTAACAAACCCTTTGGCCAACCCACCACCACACAGAACACCGGCTTTTCTTTTGGGAACACCCCTCTGGGGCAGCCCAACACCAACACGATGGTAAGAGAAGTTGTCAGCCCTTCAGGGGTAAGTTGTGGTCCAGCTACTCCAGCTAGACGGTGGAGGCTGCAGTAGTGTGATTTAGATCTTCCTCAAGTCATTGCTCAGCTTCATGACACGAGGGTGCAAAGCTTTGAATGCTGCTGTCGGAGCTGGCAACTTCTTACCAGTCCAGTTTTCCTTCATGATTGGGCAGCAAAACAGCTTTTAACAAATAACGTTTCCCATTCCTTCCTCTCTATCAGCTCCAGTATTTCCCCATCGTGTTCACACAGGTAGTTCCAGAATTAACATTCTGTGGGGAATCATTAACAGTTCTGTACTTCCTGGTGACTAACGAGCAGCATTCGTGGGCTTTTCTGGTCGATAGACACTCTAGCTGGAGCTTGTTGTGTAGCTGGGGGCTGTGCCTCCAAGTAAACTCTTTACTATTTTGTAACATGTTGTGATTTCTCCCAGAAAACCCTGTGAACTGTTTTTTCCTTCTGCCCCTCAAACTGATAAAGAAATTCCAATTTTCTGGAGCAGAAATGTTTTGTTGTAATTCCCTTTTCATAACCAGTTCCTTGGTGAATGACTAAAGCCTCTTTCTTGCCCACCTCCTTCCCCCAGCAGAAGGGTGATGATGCTGCTTTAACCAGATTTCCACGTCACTTGACTTATTGCCATGTTATCTGAACCTAATTCCTGTCCGTAGGGTCTCTTTGGGGTTACCCAACCCTCCCAGACTGGAGGCCTGTTTGGAACGACTGCCAATACGAATGCTGGTACTGGATTTGGAACTGGAACTGGGCTTTTTGGACAACCCAACACAGGATTTGGTGTTGGCAGTTCGGTATGTCACAATCTTCATAATGAAAAACAAGGAAAATTAAAAAGAAATAGCTTAGAGGATTTGAGCTCCGAATTTCACTACTTTGAACATCAACATTAAATAATCCAGCCCCTCAAGGTGGTTCTTGGAAGGAGGGGCCCAAAACTGACCCTGGGATTCAAGGGGTGGCCTCCCCAGTCCAGGGGGGATGATCCCAGTGTTGAAAATATAGGTGTTTAAGTTTTGGTGATGATGTAACCCCGAACTGAATTCTCAATATTCAAGCGTTTTGGTTGGAATGGAGTGAAACTCAGAACCATTTAGGCTAGAGAAGACCCTTGAGGTCTTGGAGTGCAACTGTAAGAGTTGTTTGCCTTGCCCTGTGCTCGTGCAGTGGCTTGCCATTAACCCACTGCTGTTGGGCATCTACGTTGTGCTCAGATGTGGTTCTGCTCTCGTGACTACAGTGAAGTGTGGCTGGAATTCTTCAAATATGTTTCCAAATTCATGTTTTCTTCCTTTCAGACCCTGTTTGGGAACAAACCTGCTGGATTTGGAACCGCCACGACCAGCGCTCCCTCCTTTGGTACAACCACCAGCAGCGGGCTCTTTGGTAACAAACCAACCCTGACTTTAGAAACAGACAGAAACACTTCCAGGTTGGGTACCTCTAGAAAAAAAAATAATTGGGATTTCAATCACTTTAAAATTATACTGCGTATACCACACACCTGGGTGCAGATTACTGTGTGAAACAGTGAGCAGTGCTCAGATGCTGAGGTGAGCCATGTCTCTGGTGCATGGGGAAACATCTGGCTGCTGTTTTATACCTCGTGGTGGTGCTCCCTGACTCGAAGGTAGGCAGTTGAGTAAAACTCCAACTCTTCCAGCGAGTGCTTAAGAGAAGGTGGAACCTGTAATTGAAACTTGCTTAAATGAAAGAATTCAGAAAATACAGAAGTTTAAGAGGCTGTAAATGTGCTGTGGTTGCAAAAGAGCACTGAAGAAAATGGAGTAAAAGCAGTGATGTGTGTAACTTCATGGAAGGGATAAAGAGATCTTACCTCTGGTGTATGGCCACCAGGTCAGGGAGGTTCTCCTGCCCCTCTGCTCTGCCCCAGTGAGGCCACCTCAGGAGTCCTGGGTCCAGTTCTGGGCTCCCCAGTTCCAGAGAGACCAGGAGCTACTGGAGAGAGTCTAGTGGAGGCTGCGAAGCTGCTGAGGGGCCTGGAGCATCTCTGTACCAGGACAGGCTGAGAGCCCTGGGGCTGCTGAGCTGCAGAAGAGAAGCCTCAGAGGGGATCTGATCAATGCTGGGCAAGAGCTAAAGGGCCCCCAGGGGACAAGAGGCTGGGGCCAGACTCTTTGTCAGTGGTGCCCAGTGGCAGGACAAGGGGCAATGGGCACCAAATGAAACCCAGGATGTTCCACCTGAGCAGGTGAGGATGCCTGAGCCTGGAGCAGGCTGCCCGGAGAGGCTGTGGAGTCTCCTGCTCTGGAGAGATTCCAAACCCGCCTGGATGTGATCCTGGGCACCCTGCTGTGAGTGACGTGCTGGAGCAGGGGGGTTGGATGAGGTGATCCCCAGAGGTCCCTTCCCACACCACCACGCTGGTATCCTGTGGAATAAGGGCTAAACAAAATATTTCCAGTTAACTGGTAGCTGTTTTCTTTCACGGTGCGGAGGATCAAAGTCCTGTGTTGGCTTCTGAGACTAACATTAGAGAACTGCTGTTGAACTCATGGTGAGACTGCACAGGAGGAACATGTAGTGATGGTTCAGCTAAACAAATTTCCCTCACAGAGCTTCTGTTGAAATCTTTTTTGGTGTTTAGTTGATAAGAACCGGAGAAGATTGTGTGTGGTATAAACAGTATAACGTGGGATTTGTTCTCCAGCCAGATGAAGAAAAATACATTTTAGTCATCGTGCCCATTCTGGCTTTCAGTAAAATGTTGAGGTTTGTAATGAGTTGAGAAGCTTAAGAGGGCAAACCCATTTTTTTCATTTCATCTTGAGTAATGTTAGGTTAATGAGCTTGTGCTTCTCTTCTTGAAGGTTTTGGTGCCAACACCGCTGGGAATAGTTTGTTTGGAAATAAGCCAGCAACTGGGACTCTGGGAACTGGACTGGGGACAGGCTTTGGAACAGGTAAACAGTTGACCAGCTTATTTCACGTCAACCTAAGCTTAGCCTTCAAAGTCCAGGGGTAATACACCTTTGGTGCTAATCCTGATGAACACAGTGGAGGCTGTAGGTGCTTTAGGCTGAAGGCATAAAATTTAGTCTCAAATCACAACCCGCAGAACTGGGTAACGTGCTAAGTAACCTTTTAGGAATCGTAGACGGCATTGTGTAGGGTGGAAAACTTGTGGCACCCTGTCCAGAGTCTCTGGTCTGATCACGTGAGCCTTGAGTGTCTGTAGCATTCATGAACGTGTTGAATGTTTTATGAGACTGAATAAAGAATTGAGGTTTTGTTGGGGTATGAATTGGTTTGTAAGTCTGTCGCAGTCTTGTAGTAAATGGTGGTTGTCTGCCACAGCTCTCGGGGTAGGACAGACGTCTTTGTTTGGAAACACCCAGCCCAAGCTTGGTGGAACGCTCGGAACAGGAGCCTTTGGAGCTCCGGGGTTCAACACTTCAACAGCTACTCTGGGCTTTGGAGCCCCTCAGCCTGCTGTGGGTAAGTGCATGTGAGCCTGAGTTTAACTGCCTTGTCCTCCAGTGGTTCAGATGGACCTAAATGTAGGAGCACTTTCCACCCAAGTGCTTTGGAGGGGGGAAAATGTTTGAGCAGCTATTTGAGGCCACTTATGTTCTTGGAGACTATGTTAATGACATTTTTTTGGTGATAATTGTCATAGAATCATAAAATCACAGGCTGGACCTCGAGGATCATCTGGTCCAGCTTTTCTTGGCCAACGCCTTATCTATGCAGGCTGGCTCAGGGCACTGTATCCATCTGAATCTTAAAAGTATCCAGTCTTTGAGACTTCACCACTTCCCTGCAGAGGTTATTCCAATGTCTGATTGTTCTTCTTGTGAAAAATCTTTCCTCTTGTGTCCAATTGGAGTCTCCCCAGGAGCAACATGTCTTCATGACCACTCATCTTTTCTGTGGGACTCCTTGTACAGAATGATTCTCCATCTTCTTTGTAGCCACCCTTTAACTGCTGGAACATGGTGAGGTCTTCCCTGAACTCTTTTCCATGCTCTACGTACCTAGTTGTCTCAGTCTTTCCCCATCTGGCAGCTTCCCAGTCCTTGGATTATCTTGGTCATCCTTCTCTGGACGCTCTCCAGCCTGTCCACAGCAGGGACCAAAACAAGTAATTAGAGTTTAACATCACAAATAACTGCTACTATTTTGGAGTTTTGTCTTCAAGATCATTAACATGCTTCCTACCATTGAATTTGGGGCAGCAGTGGTAGGTGCTAACAGAAAAACCGAAGGGAAATGTGGCATGAGCTTCATCAGTAATTCCAGGTATGAGATGTAGAACTGGGTCCAGTTTTGGGCTCCTCAGTTCCAAAGAAACAAGTGACTACTGGCAAGAGTCCAGTGGAGGGTGCGAAGCTGCTGAGGGGCCTGGAGCATCTCTGTGCCAGGACAGGCTGAGAGCCCTGGGGCTGCTGAGCTGCAGAAGGGAAGCCTCAGAGGGGATCTGATCAATGCTGAGCAAGAGCTAAAGGGCCCTGAGGGGCAAGAGGCTGGGGCCAGACTCTTTGTCAGTGGTGCCCAGCCACACAACAAGGGTCAACAGGCTCCCAGAGTAACTTCACCTACAAGTTAAAACAGACAAACTGTGCTTGAGGGGACCTGCCTTGTCCCCATGACTCATCAGCATATCATCAGTGTGTTCTATTCAGTTATACATTGCTGTCCTGTTTCCATTATACTTACATATTTCCTGTCCTTGGATGTCCTTGATGTAACTCTGCAGATGATGCAGGTATTCACTTCTGAAGGCAACACCCATGGAAGGGTCTCCCTGTTTAACATTGACTCAGTAAAACCAGCACTTGGTCAGGGAAGAACCACTTGTCTCCCACTACACTCTTATTATCCTTGCAGACTGTCTGACAGTAGCTGTGCTTTTTTTACAGCTGTTTTGTTCTTTGGGAACGCCCAGGTTCAGTCAGGTCTTCTTGCAGCTAGAATGAAGCTGCTTTAGGTTGCTCAAAACATTTCATATTATGAACACTCAAAGTAATATTTGGTCCATTTTTGGGCCTCTCCCTCCTAGAATTACCATGAGGGGCTGGAGCATGGCCAGAGGAGGGCAACAAAGCTGCTGGGGAAGGGTCTAGAGCCCAACTCCTTTGAGGATTGTCCAGGGCTGTGCCAGGCTACCCAGGGCAGTGGTGGAGTCCCCATCCCTGGAGGGGTTTCCAGGCCATGGAGATGTGGTGCTGAGGGACATGGGTCAGTGGGGACCTGGCAGTGCTGGGGAACAGGTGGACTTGGTGATCTTAAAGGTCTCTTCCAAGCAAAATGATTCTGCAATTTTAATGGGAATTAAATGCAACAAGACAGACAAAACTAAGAGGCTGTTGTACCAGAGGTGTCTAGAAACACCTCTGCACATTTCAGTTTTGGGCAAGAGTATGAAAACTTGGCATCAGAGATTTTTTTTCCCCTTTAAAACATGTTTCCAAAGTCAAAAGTACTAATCAAGCATTTAGACAGGTCAGGCTTGCCCTCCTGATTTGTAGTTTTCCACACCCTCAGATTTTCACAGATAAAACTTACTGAGCCTGGCTGCAAATTCTGATGGAGGACTCGGATCCAGTTTCTTTCTTCAAACTGCTGTAGAAATGGTCATTGAAGAGTGGGGAAAGGGACACTGATATTTGTATGGAAATTTGAATCTCTGTCAGGAAATAAGACTAGAGAGAAGGAAGAAATTTTGATGCTGAGGGTGGTGAGCCCCTGGCCCAGGTTGTCCCCAGAGGTGGTCGCTGCCCCATCCCTGGAACCATTCCAGGCGAGGTTGGCCGGGGCTCTGAGCAACCTGCTCTAGTTGCAGATGTCCCTGCTCCCTGCAGGGGGGTTGGGCTCAATGACCTTGAAAGGTCCCTTCCCCCCCAAACCATTCTGTGAACATCCTCTGATTGCAATGATGTCTTTTCTTTCTATCTTGGTTCTCAGAGAAACTGTTTAAAACTGTTCAGATGCTAAAAAATGGTGGTGTTGTTCTAGCCCTGACAGACCCAAATGCTTCCGCTGCCCAACAAGCCATCCTTCAGCAGCAGCTCAACAGCTTGACTTACTCACCCTTTGGAGATTCTCCACTCTTCAGAAATCCCATGTCAGACCCAAAGAAGAAGGAAGAGGTAAGTGCATGGAACCATGATTACTTCCATTTACGTTTGGTGCTCCCTGTTTTCACGGAAGTACCCATCTGTGTCCTCCTGGTGTGGTGGATTTTGGGTGCTTTCCAGTGCTTAGACTGTCACTTTTTTGTTGCTTCTGACTGAACCAGAGCTTTGGCTTTGGAGTATTTCTTATGCTCATGGCTGCTAGTTGGGAATCCAGATGGGTAACTCTCTATGCTTGGAATATTTTTTTGTGCTTAGTTTGAGCTTCATTTTTTAACATCTTTTATAACTGTGTGTGGTGAACCCCTACCCTGTTTGTTTGCTTTAAAAGACAAAAAA
>NW_008590305.1:4961-5612 GCF_000691845.1 Merops nubicus | reverse complement strand
ATGTTCAGAGAGGTGGTGGAGGCTTTCCCTAGAGAGATTCCAAACCCACCTGGATGTGATCCTGGGCACCCTGCTGTGGGTGACCTGCTGGAGCAGGGGGTTGGAGGAGATGATCTCCAGAGGTCCCTTCCAACCTCCACCATTCTCTGACATTGCCCAGACCCTTGCTCACCCTAGTACCACCCAGTGGCTATACCCGAGATACACACTGATCCCATCCCAGGGTTTGGAGCAGAGACCTTCATCTGCTCAGGGCACTGAGGTGTCTCCAGCTGTTAGCACCACAGGCCTGTGGTGCCCGCACCCATGAATTTGACTCCAGTACCTCTCCCCACACTCCATCACCCTGGACAAGAAGCAAAGATTGGACCCCTCCATAGCTGTGCTTAGGGACTAGAGAAGTGATTGTGCCCCTGCCCTTGGCACTGGCGAGACTGCCCCTTGGCTACTGCGGTCAGTTTTGGGCCCCTCCCTCCCAGAAGGACCTGGAGGGGCTGGAGCATGGCCAAAGAAGGGCAATGAAGCTGCTGTGGAAGGGTCTAGAGCCCAGGCATGGGGAGGAGCATCTGAGGGAGCTGGGGGTGCTGAGCCTGGAGCTGTGGAAGCTCAGGGGAGACCTTCTGGCTCTCCCCAGCTCCCTGACAGGAGGGT
>NW_008590305.1:0-4831 GCF_000691845.1 Merops nubicus | reverse complement strand
CAGGCTGCCCAGGGCAGTGGTGGAGTCCCCATCCCTGGAGGGGTTTCCAAGCCGTGGAGATGTGGTGCTGAGGGACATGGGTCAGTGGGGACCTGGCAGTGCTGGGGAACAGTTGGAATCCATGATCTGAAAGGTCTCTTCTAACCAAAATAATTTTATGGCTTTATGTCTGTATATTCTTAGTGGCCCATCCCTGAGCGACTGGAGACTTTTTGTACTTGCATTGTTTCCATGACCCGTTGTCAGCAGCTTCGTGTCTCTGCCATGTCCCCCTCTCCCCTGACCCCTCCGTTAAGCACGGTCCCAGTGCCCGTTCCCCGCCAACGCTCCGTCTCGTTGCAGCGGCTGTTTTCCCGCGGCTCAGAAGGCCCTGACAACCCCCACCCACTACAAGCTGACCCCGCGCCCGGCCACGCGCGTGCGCCCCAAGGCTCTGCAGTCGGCCGGCTCGGCCAAGTCCCAGCTCTTCGACGGGCTGGACGACGACGAGCCCTCCCTCTGCAACGGCGCCTTCATGCCCAAGTGAGTTTTGCCTTTGCTTTGTGTTGGGGGGAAGACGTGCTGCAAGAATCTCCTCGTCAGAGGATGTAAACTCCTGTACTGTCTGAAATTTCAGGAGTGTGTTGTAGCCTGGTTCAAAGACAAAATGGCAATAGCACGTTTTGGGTAAAATTTGGCTAGGAATGTTTTCTGTATAGGAGATGAAAATGCTCAGCTTGCAACTTATTGCCAAATAAGCTGTAAAATGAGGTTGTCCCATGACTGGAGTGAGATGTCACTTAAGTTTAGGGATACTAGAAGGAAAGATGGTTTGATGTAATACTTGGTGCTTCCGAAGTAGAAGCATCATTGGGTTTGAACGTGCACCCAGGAGGAAGGCAGATTTCTGCTGTTTTCACCCCTCAGCACAGGTTTTATTTCAGATGTTCAGGTGTTCCTGTGAGAAGTGAGTAATGCTGCTGTGGAGCTACTGAAGCTTCTGGGTTCAGTCTCCAAGAGTACCAGCAGTGATTCCATTGAAAAAGGGCTTGGGAAGCTTTGGGTTAAAGACAACAACAAAATCCCAACCTTTGGTGAAAGTTAAATCAGTCATTGAAAGTGCCTCTGAACATTGATATGTAAAAAAGATGTTGTAACTTGTTGTCGGCTTGGGTTGTCTTTAATTTGGTCTGAAGCATCTGAGGAACAATTTGCCTGTCCCAGGGAGAGAGCAGAGCATGGAATTATTTGGTGGTTTATTGAAAAACACTGTCAGAACAAGAGCTCAGAACAAAGGGGTGCTTAAGTGGACTACTTTGTAGTTGGCAGAGATGTTTGGTGCTCTTCACATTGCAGGCAATGGCCACTGATCTGCTCCTGAAGTGACCCTGTAGCAAAGAGGAACCTGCGTGTCTGGGCCAGACTCTGCAGGGCTCTAGGCTGCTGCTGGAGAAGCTCAGTTTTGTAAAACAGATAATACTGCGCTTTGCTGAGCTTAGGTTTTGAAGCCTTAAATGAGTTATGCCTTTTCTAAACTGAAGCCTTGAATGGAATTCCAAAAAGAGTTTTTAGTATCTTAGCTGCTGCAGGGCACATGGGAGCAGGTCCTCCACAGCTAGCTCCTGGAATTAAGCTATATTTATATATAGCTTAATTATATTTATATTGATTTAGAGATAAATATATTTATGCAGTGAGTATATCCAGATTCCTTTCTGCTGCTTTATTTAGGAAGAGCATCAAAAAGCTGGTGTTGAAGAACCTCAACAGCAGCAACCTGTTCTCACCTGTCAATCGTGAGAGTGAAGACCTGGCATCTCCCTCGGAGTACCCGCAGAATGGAGACAGGTATGTTGGGTCATCACAGGGGTGTTGGTGCCTACAGGGAATGCAAACTGGTGGTGCCTGTCTCGATGAGCAGCACTAGGACAGGTACTTATGTTCAGGGGTGTCATCTTAGTTCTTCACTGGAAGCAGGTTGACCTATTTAGAGATTCGCTTCCTCTTACACTAGCTGTATATTCTTCCTGTGTGGTCACCTACTCATTCATTCTGTCCAAAATGAGGACTTCAAAGAGGAATGACTTCTTCTCTAGGTATGTTTGTCTCTCTTCATTCCCTGTAGTGAGTAACTAGGTAATTTCTTGAGGAAGGTGCAGCATCCTGGCTTGGGTCAGCACCAGTGTGGTCAGAAGGAGCAGGGCAGGGATTGTCCCCCGGCACTGGGAAGGCTGCCTCTCAAATTCTGGGGTCAGTTTTGGGCCCGTCCTTCCCAGAAGGACCTGGCGGGGCTGGGGCATGGCCAGAGAAGGGCAACAAAGCTGCTGTGGAAGGGTCTAGAGCCCAGGTGTGGGGAGGAGCAGCTGGGGGTGCTGAGCCTGGAGCTGTGGAGGCTCAGGGGAGACCTTCTGGCTCTCCACAGCTCCCTGTCAGGAGGCTGGAGCCAGGTGGGGGTCAGGCTCTTCTCCCAAGGAACAAGCCACAGGACAAGAGGAAATGGCCCATCCCATTAGGTTGGCCCTGAGGAACGGCCCATCCCAGGCTGCTCAGGGCAGTGGTGGAATACCCATTCTTGGAGGGGTTTCCAAACCATGGAGATGTGGTGGTGAGGGACATACATTAGTGGGGACCTGGCAGTGCTGGGTAGCAGTTGGGCTCAGTCTGAAAGCTCTTTTCCAACCCAGACAGTTGCATGGTAAACCTGACACTGAGTTGAGAAGAACCTCTGCTTCTGCTTAGTCTCTCTTGGTAATGCGGGAACTGCATGGAAGCTCTGCTTATCCCAGTGTCTCATAATGTGTCTTCTACTTTAAGATGAGGAGGTATCTCCAAGGCCCTGTCTTCCCCCCAGACATCTGAATGTCTATTTGCTCTAGAAATCTATGGCTCTGTTTCCAATAAGCTTTTTTTTTGGTTTGGTATTTCCGTTTTAAATCAGAAGCTGGAAAAGCTCTTGTCCAGCTCCACACTTTTACTTCTATGAGCTTTAAATATAATCAGAACTGATGTTGTAAGTGAGGAACCTTGTTCCTGCTCACCTTGGTCCTGTCCTGGGCTGTTCCTAATGGGACAGAAACATTTGTTAGTTGTGCTGCCAGCAGTCAGGTACAACAGGGAGCTCTCTGAAGCTGCTGTTTTGAGTCACTGTCACCATAGATCCCTCACATTTGATGCCATTGTGGTGCCTTCAAGACTTAATCATCCTGTTCTTGTGGACACAAAAGCCTGTGACAGCCTGGTTCGCAAATAGATGAACTGTTCAGGTTGGGAGTGACCTTGGGAGGTCTCTGTTCCTCAAGCAGTCTCAATGCTGAATTCAGACCTGCCTGCTGGGGGCTTTGTCCAGTTGGGTGTCTCAAACCTCTGTGGACAGAGATTGCTCAGCCTTTCTGGGTCCCTGTTCAGTGCTTGACTCTCCTCGTTAACTTCCTGGTTTTAATTTGACTGTTTCACATCCTTCTGCCGCACATCTGTGGAGAGCCTGAATATTGTCCTGGGTGGTATTACAGCCTGCTGCAGGCTGACTCCAGGCTGAGCAGCTAATTTCTCTCAAGATCTCCACACAGGACACATGCACTAGTCACCCAGCCATCATGGTCCTCCTCTCCTGGTCTTAACTCCTGTTTGCCTTCTAGTGGGAGCCCCAGGTTTGATGCAGAATGGCAGAGATGGTCTAACAAGGGCAGAGCAAAGGGGCATAATCCCAGTATGGTGGGGTTGGAAGGGACCTCTGGAGATCATCTCATCCAAGCCCCCTGTTCCAACAGGGTCACCCATAGCAGGGTGCCCAGGATCACATCCAGGTGGGTTTGGGATCTCTCCAGAGCAGGAGACTCCACAGCCTCTCTGGGCAGCCTGCTCCAGGCTCGGCCACCCTCCCACCAAAGAAGTTTCTCCTCCTGCTCAGGTGGAACCTCCTGGGTTCCAGTTGGTGCCCGTTGCCCCTTGTCCTGTCGCTGGGCACCACTGGATCATGGCACACTTCAGTCTGCTGATGCTGACATTCATAGAATTGTTGTGGTTGGAAGCGACCTTTAAGATGGAGTATAACCATTAACCCGGCACTGCCAGGTCACCACTAAACCATGTCCCTCAGCACCGCATCTAACATGTGCTTCTCCACTTTGGCTTTTATAGGAGAAGATACCAGAATTTTGTGGTAACCTAAGTCCCTTAGAACTAAATAATTCAACTTCATTTCTTCAGGTTCTTTCTGTCGGTCCCTCCCGATGAAAACCACAGGCAAGACAGCGAGCGAGAGGAGGAGGAGGATCACCACGAGGTGACGCGGTTCTACACCAACCCCATCGCCAAGCCCATCCCACAGACCCCGGAGAACACTGCCCACAGGCAGCAGAACAACCTGGAGGACACCATCGTGGCTCTCAACATGCGGGCAGCCCTGCGGAACGGGCTGGAAGGCAGCAGCGAAGACGCCTCCTTCCATGATGATTCCCTCCAGGATGAGCGGGAAGAGGAGCCTGAAGCCACCGTGCATCATCTGCACCCTGCAGGTTACATTTGGGCTGGTTGGCGGTGGCTGCAGACCCTCTGGTTGTGCTTCCTTAAGGCTCCTTTGCTGGTTCAGACCCTCAGCTCGTTCTCTTCCTTTCCTGCATCTTCAGAAAACAAATCTTGCTTTTCAGTCCCACCTCGGGCAGAAATTTCTTTTACTGAGTCAAAGAGCAATTAAATTTCATCACCAGATTTTATATTGATATCACTGCTGTTCAGTACCTTCAACAATAACATAGTGGGATTGAGGCACCCTCACCATGTTTGCAGATGACACCAAGTCATCTGCACTGAGTACTGCAGTTGACAGACCTGAGGGATGGGATCCATCCAGAGG
>NW_008590304.1:340-11496 GCF_000691845.1 Merops nubicus | reverse complement strand
CAGGGTCAGCCAAGGAATGTTGTGCATGTGCTTGATTTTTGAGAAGGTTCATGGGCTTGGGTTAATTGTAAGTCTGCTGGGATGAATACAATAGCACTGTAGTGCCTTGTATAAAATGGCTTGCCCTTTTAATCTGGGGTTTTGCATTTCGGGGGTTTTTGTTTGTTTTAGAATGCTTCTACAAAGCCTTTTGTTGCCTTCTGTTTCCTTCTCTTGGTATCTGAAACTGCTGGGACTTTGCATAGAAAGTGCAAGCAATACATGGCTGCAGAGAGGAACAAAACTCAGCAGGGCTTGTCTAATAAAGCAGCAGCTTCCCCCAAACCAGACAAAGGAAAATGCTGTCCAGGGAGTAGATGGATAACATCCCCCTGCCCAGTACAGGGTTAGTCACCGTTTCTCTGTAATTTGCAAAGTGCCTCATCCCAAGGACCATCTCTTTTTCATCAGACACTCAAGATGTTATTTGATATTTTCAAGTAAGCCCACACATTCCTGGTTTACACACCTTGGAAATGTCTATGCTTTTGTGGAAACATGAAGAGGTTTCATCTTGATCTCACTACCTCTTCAATACAAGTCCTGTTTAGCTAGAGTACCCCTTGGTTCCTTTGCCAAATTGCTGTTTTGTCTCCTTCATTTTCTTCAGGCCATGGAGGGGTTTGACCTAAAACCACCCTACCTCACCTCTGAGCTGGGAGCTGAAGGTGACTGTTTTGCCAGTTACTAGGCCTAGCAGGAAGGACACAGCCAGCAGAAAGACAAACCTGTAAGTGGACTGTATTGAATACAGAGAAGCCATTCCATGAACAATGGCTGGGGATACAAACAAGTCAATCAGTTCCCATGTAATTGACATTACCCCCAACGACCCAAATGATGACGTCTCCCGACAATGGGTGGAACAAACAAAGAACCAAGGTTCCCATGGATAGAATGGGAAACAGCCAAGTCAACAGGTTAAACACATGAGATAAGGGTGGCCACATGGCCAGCTCTCACCCTCCTAGCCTGCATTTACAAAGGTCCCAGCTTATGGCTCTCCCTGCAGGGCCAGCCACACCCTGGGGGGAAGCTCTAAGGCAAACTCACCCCCTCTGTATGAAGGGCTGTGGGAATCACCCATATGGAAACCTTAATTCGGGTCTCGGGGTTCAGACCCCAGCATTTCAGGTGACCTGGCCTGGGGCCACCCCTGTGTCACTGCTTGGTGGGCATGGCTGTGCCAGGCAGGGGCTGGGGGAGCTGGCTGTGCCACTTTCCACTCCCACCAGCATTTAATCACTGACTGCCCTGGGGCTGCGCTTGCTGTTGGTTTGTTGGGAGGTCTTGCTCCTGCCATCATCCCACCAGGGTGGTGACAGGGACACATCAGCTGTTTCCTGTGCTGTGTTGGCCATTTAGCTTGCCCAGCACTGCCCCCACCTCCAGAATGGGGCCTGTCTTGCAACACAATTTCTTGTGCTCCTGGAAATGATGAGTTAAGCCTTCAGCAGATAGGAAATAGGGGATTAAACAGATGCTTGGTGATTCACAGCCAGATGCATTTGGGAAGGCAGATCTGAGTGCTGATATTTCAGTCACATGCTGTTCTGACCATTTCATCATGGAAATCATCATGGAGCCACTCTAGGTAGTACTGCAAAGAGAAGGATATTGATCAGTCCTACAGATGGAAAGCCTGAAACCACCTGCCTATCTAAAGTGAATATTTAATTTTCCATGAATAAATTTAGGAAGCCTGTAACAAGAGGTGGCCTGTGTTCAATGGGTTGTACTTTGCTGAAAGCAAAAGCAGTTAATTGGGTTACATTCAAACAGTTAGCAATACTCCAAACTGCTCAGCTTGGCAAGGAAGGGTTTCACTTGTGTGAAACTCCTTCAAAATGACCTTAATTTGTCAAAAATATACAGGGTTTTGAGCCATACAGGGTTTTGTGGCTGCACTGTTGGCCATTCCAGATGATTCAAAGGTAAGTAAAATGCAGCAAATCTGGGCAGAGGGAGCCTGGTCTCAGGAGAGCACGTCTGCTGAAGGAACTGCTTTGAGTGCTCCCATCTGGTCTTCTTTGTCTGGTCCTGTCTTTGGAGATGAAAACGTTCCTCAGTTTGCTGTATCAAAGCAGGGTTTGGAGGATGGGTAAAGACCAAGTGAAGCCTCTGGGTTTCTCTCATTGATACGTGCATCACTGAAGGAGAGGGAGCCCAGCAGTGGTGGTGGAATGCAGGAACCACTGGTAACCTCCACCACAATGTGGGGCTGTGCTGACTGCACGTGCCAGTGGTTCTGCATCTGAGCTAGGGAGGCATTTCAGCCCCTTTCACACAGGGGTGGGAGTGGGAGGCCAGCGTCTCTCTTGCCTTTTCAAGCAGGGCAGCTGCCTGCCATGGCTCTCTCACAGCACAGAGGTGCCCCAGCGTGCATGGTCTGGCACACACTAGCCCCCTGCTCTTGCTGGGCACGTGCTGCTGCTCCTGCACCAGTCGTCCATGGTGTGGGGACACCCAGCTTGGGTGGGTGGGGTGTGTGTAATGGTACTCCATGGGCACCCAGGGGCACCAGGCACTGGCAGCCTCTTGTTAGGCAAAGCCATGCACAGAGATGGTGGCGGGGGCATTCCACTCCCTTGGGGCCTTCCCTTATTTGTTTCAATCCTGACAGCATGATTTACTTTATCTATAAATATCCCTCTGGCACAGGGAATAACGTGCTGGATGACATTTTCCAGACAGTCTCATGTTTATGGGCGAGGCAATTCCCTGGCATCATTAGGCAAAAGAAAGATGAAATCTGCAAACCCACACCCATTTCCAAAGTAACTTTAACATATAATTTTATGTCCATCCCTATTTTCAGGACAGAGAAGAAAGAGCCTGTTCCATGTGTTTTGACATGTGTTACACTCCCATCTGAGAACAAACACACCTTGAAATCCACATACTGAAAAAAATCAGTCAGGCAGACTGAAGTCTGTGACCTTTCTTCTGCATCTTTTCCCCTTTTCTTAATTTCTCTTCAGAAAAACACTTTTCCTTGAAGGTGTGGAGGGATCTGAGGAATAAGACACTAAAAACTTTGCCGCTGTTCCTTATTATGGGGTAGTTTGGTTTGCTGGGAGATGATTTTTTTTTTACTTCTTAAACTTACTTCAAGACTAAGAGCTATTCAAGGCAGGCATTTAAAAGTTTCCACTGCAGTTCAAAACACCCTGTATTTTTTCAAGGCTTTTGGAAGGAGCACCCTGCCCGGCCAGCGCCAGCAGACCGTGCCCTCATCCACTGCCATGAAGCTGTTCAGATGAAGAGCTCTGCCTCCCACAGCTGGACGGGCAGGAACACCCAGGAGTGCCATGAAGGTCCTGTCTGGCTTCCTCAGCAGGCTGGCTGCAGGGGTGGGGGGAGAGCCAGAGCTGGAAAGTGAGGTGCCACAGAAAGGGCTGAGTGGGAGCACCCCACGCAGCAGCTGCGTGCTTTGTGGGGAGATGGACAAAGCTGTGTGAAATGAGGTATCCTGTCCCTACATGGTGTGCCCGGGGTACCTGCTGGGGTGTTGGGATACAGCTTTCTGAGCAACTGGAGCAACTCTGTGGGCAGACTCCTGTGGGTGGATGGTACCCTGCAGAGGAGGGACAGCCCACTTGAACGGTAAGGAGACCTGGGGTCTGGAGCGGAGTGGAGCAAGAGGAATTAGCTAGGCACATCATACAGCAGCTTTGTGCTGACTGCAGGAACTCAAGGCACTAAATGCAACACACTGGCAAAACCCTGGCGCAGCAGAATATCCAAATATTTTGTGCAAATTTACTGTCATAATCTAGTTGAGTTATTGGGGAAAAAAAACACCAACAAAAAAATTGAGGATGTGAGATGGGACAGTAGCTCAAAACAAGCAACCCCTTAGTAAGTCCATCTGCATGGCTGTGGTCCTACCTATAGGCTTCCAGCCAGGATGCAAATCTGGCTCTGACATCCAGCATGTGGAGCCATTGGCATCTAAGAGAAATCCTTGGTGTCTGAAATTAGGAAGCTACTAGCTAGGACCAAGAGATGTCTGTGCACCTGAAATTATTTAGGTATCCTCCAAGCCCCAGGAGGTATATCAGCTGTTTTATTTCTGTATTAGTGTAGCATGTAAGAAGTCAGCTCTGGCCTGCAGTGGCCTTTACAGCTAAGAGCACTGGCTCCTGCCCCTGACGTGCTGGCAGCCACCTCAGGGACTCCAGCTGATGCACACACTGGAAAGCCTTTTTCAAGGCATCTCAGTTCACAGGCTGGCACATGAAGAGGCACCCCAAGGTCAGCTCGTGTTTGCTTTAATACACCACTCATTCAGGAGGGCTCTGCACCTCGCTGTGCAGCAGGGCTTGGGAGTGGGGGATGTGTATGTGAGGGTGGACCCTGCACCCTGGCAGTCACTCTCACCAGAGGTCTTTGTGCCACTGCTTACCCTGCTGCTGGCACTGCTACCTGGGCAGCAGCAGCACTGGGGCTGTTGGATGATTGCCCTGTCCCAGGGAGGCTGGCAGGGCTATTTCCAACTGCAGGAGGAGGGATCCCCCAGTCAAGAGCACTGGCTACAGGGAACAGGCACTCCCCAGCCACAGTGTTGGCCCTGGCGTTGAACAGAGCAGAAGGAGTCTAAAGCACAGGACAGGTTTTGCCTGGTGTCTGTGATGCTTCTGGTTTGAGAAGAGGATCCCTGAAAGCCCTTAGGGTGCAAAGAGGATGCAGCTGCTTGCTATCCACATTGGGCATATTGCCAACTCCTCTGCCTTGGCAAGAGCTGAAAGCTGCCTGTTTGAGGACCTGTGCCTTCACTCCTGAGGTAAAAGGGCTGGGAAAAGGCTGGCACAAGGGCTGTGCTCTCAGAAAACAGTGGCTCTGGGTGGCAGATCTCAGCTGTCAGTGCTGATTTGTTGCAAGGGTGTCCTACTGCTGCTGCTCCCAGGGCCAGGTGTTGCATCCCAGCTGAAACTAGAGTTGTGGCTCCTGGCAATCCTGGCCATGCTCTTGAGGAAAGCCAGGGGAGGTTATGAGTTTCTACCTGTTGGAGATGGCAATTATAGCTTAAGAAAGGTCCTTTGAACTTCACATGCTCATGACACACAAACGCATGGCCTCTCCAGCTGACTGCCCCCCAAAATGCTAACACCACTGCACACAGCTCTGCTGTTCTTAGCTTCATTTTAATTTAGGTTAATTTTGTTTTAGTTGACCAGCTGCAGACTGGCTGTCCCTTTCACTCCTTGCAATGCTTCTCAAGGCTCCTCTGACTGCTGCAGCTCTCCAAGCAAACTGGCTGTGGTGGGCTAGCCCTGAGTGGCAGCAGCTCTGGGGAAAGCACGGGCACCTCCTGGTCACACCAACCACAGCTTCATGTCTGATACACAAGAGTCTTCTGAGCTGGCCCCAAGGCTGTGCATGCTCCAGGCTCTCAATCTGGGCCAATGCTTTCCCAGGGCAGAAGTTCCTGTCTTCACAGAGCTCCCCACACCCCCCCTTAGGAGTCTTTTAGTCATGGTGGTGTGATTCATTCCTAATCCTTCCTTGCCATTGTAAGCGATTATATTTTTTGTTCTCTCTCTGTTCTCACAAGGGTTTAAGGCAGACGTGCCTGCTGTTACTAGTAAACACAGGAGCTGCCCACTGGTCAGGATTAAGAGCAGTGCAGTCCCACTGAGCTGACTGACTCCATGGCTACTGCAGAAAACCACTCTGCTTTTCAAGCCCGCTCCTCCTTTCTTATCAGTTCAGGGGTGGCTGGGACAAATGATTAGAGGGAACAGCTATTATTACACGTGCTACCAATTCTACTTTTTAAATTAAACCCAAACAAAATTTAGCCTGACACAATAGCCAGGAAGGACACTGGAGTTCTGGAAAGACCATTAAACTTGAAGGAGGCGATGAGTTGCAGAAGATGTTACCTCATCAACACCAACTCCCCACAGCCTGCTGGAGACCACTAAACCTCAATCAACATCAGCAGTTCTGCCTGGGAACCAAAGGACTCTCTTTCACTAGTTCAATACGTACTTTAAACTTGATAAAAGCTTTGTGTTGGCATTGTCTCAGGAGGAGTGAAACTCTTCTGTGACCATGTACTTTCCCTGGCATTTCCATGGGTCTGTTAACCCTGCTGCCATGCCCCACCCCGAGGCTGGGCAGGTGTCCCTGGAGGCAGGTAGTTTCTGGTGTGTGTGGGTGCTGTGGGCTTTTTGGCTTACACAGCACGTGTAGCACATGCCTAGGTCAGTGCTCAAGGACTTGCTAATCCTTCAGACTTATGCTCAGGAGCCTGGAGCTCTGCCCAGCCAGACCAGCAGAGACCAAGGTAGGACCCAGGAGGGATATTGCCAACAGCAAAACCAAACAGCTCCTCTGGAATCAGCCCAGACAAATGTCAAACCATTTTCAACACACAAAGAAGTGGAAAAACACCTCTGTTCCACAGTGTTTCTGTGAGCTGGCTGATGAGTGTGAACGTATCCACACCTCTGCCTTGAGGTTTGTTTTTTTTTGCCTGTTTCATAAGTTAGCTTTGGTGGCTCAGAAATCTCAGACAGGCACACACTGCTTTCCAACTGGTACATATCAAAATGGTATATCTACTTTAAGGCAAGAGGAAACTTTTAAGTTAAAATGTCCAGCTCACCAAAGCCCCAGCACTCAGACTAGCCTACCCTTTTTCTTGAAGGTGCATTAGGACCTTGAGAGAGCAGCCCCAGATAAATAACAAGCAGACAGATTTTTTTTGAAAGTGAACTTTCTGCATCCACCTATGGTTCTAGTCTTGAAGGTATTTTACTTCCAAATAGCCTCAGAGTAAAGAGTAATTAACATTTGAAGTGTAATATTTAACTGAAGAAATATCCTTAAAATACCACAGCCAACAAAGGAGTAACAGAAGACTTTATTAATGACCTTTAGTTGTGTAGGAACACAATGGTCAGTTGGTTTTAGGACCGCCCTCACCATCTTAATTAGATCTATACCCCCCAGTAGGTTAAAGTATGGAAACTAGAAGTATTTTATGCTGCCATGGAGCTGAGAAATGCTGCAACTGTTTTCCTTACATTAGGAAAACTCTGTGTTGTGCCTGTGGATGGTAATATTAATCTGATAAGCAATGAACATTAACAAATACATGGAAACACAGGGACAGGGGAGAGTCAAACACTGTGTGTTTGTAATTTAATCTCAGTGCTCAAATTAAACCAGTGCTCTACCTAATTTATGAGAACTGGCAGCTCTTACCAACTGCAGCTTTACAGATTTGGGCCCTCATTAGTAGCTACAAGATCATTTCTATGACTGGAGTAATTTCGGAGTCATTTCATATTGGTGAAGTCATTTTGGGATTTTCCAGTGATTTTAGGTTTTCTGGCATTTCTTTCAAACTGGCCTTCCAGTAGGAAGGTGTGAACTTTAGTGAATATGGAAAATGAAAAGAAAATGTGGTGCAGGGAAATAAAAGTGAACCAAAATTTTCCAGATTTGACACTTCTTAATCAAACATTTTCTCTACATCTAAAACCAATTATTGCTTTTGAAACATTATTTGAATCATGAGTTATTTAAATACAATGGAAATTAAAGTTGTTTGCTACAATCAGCATCGAACTTTTAAATACGATCCAACCCAGTTTGGTGATGATTATTAATTCAATCCTCTTTTACTTTGGACTTGGGCCAGGGAAAGCTTTTGCAAACCCAGGCTCCTATCAAGACGGGAAAAATATCCTTGATTTCCCCATCCTCAAGTGCTTCCAGCTCTTCCTGCAGCTCCACTGCAGCTGGCTGTAGATGCACAAGGGTCACCCTTACTGATTCCTATCCAGAGTGAGTTTGGTCAGGTAGAAAGCTGAAGTGGAGACATGCTTTGCCCATTTCTGTGCAAAGCAGATGGCTCCTGGCCTTTCAGCCAGCTCTTATGCCTGTGGTAGCACACCTCCTTTTGGGTTTAAATTATGTAGCAGCCATCCTGCCTGCTCTCTGAAGATACTGTGCTGTGCCAATTTTCTTCATCTTCACTTCTAATCTGCTAGCTGGACATGGTTCTTATCACCACGTTTGACTCAACTGGCAAAATTTATCAAAGTTCATCCCTTGTTGCTACATACTGATCAATAAATATGTTAATGTCCTAATAACACTGGGCTAATGATTCTGAAAGGGTTTATATGTATTTGCTAACTTAATTTAAAAAATGAAGTCTCCTGGTAGAGGCTCAGCAGCTGAATTTCAAGGGGCAGGTGTCTGCCAGCAAAACCATTCACTGTTTTCTTTTTTTTTCTCTTCTTTCCTCTCACAGAAACTTGATGAAGAAGACCTGGCAATGGGAACATGCTCTGGTTTCAGTCCCATTGTGGGAATACCATCCATTTGGCACTGGAGCACAAAGAAGGCAGGTGCTATAAGTGTCTCAGTCTGCAATCTATCAGGAGAAGATGGGACAAGGGCTGATGGTTGCATCATGAGAGAGTTTGATCTGCTTTTCTGAAAAGAGGGGAATTATTCTGGCTTGATTAAAATTAAAACCAGAAGAGACAGTGGGAGTGAAGCCAACAGCTGAGTTGAAAAGCAGGATGAAGGAGAGCAGATGCAGGCATCAGCCCGGCCACTGAATCACCATACACAGCCACCTGGAATGGGCCAGCCCCTGCTGGAACCCTGTGAGGAGCTGCTGGATGGACAGGCAGGAGCAGTGCTGCACCAAACGTCCCTGATGCCTGCAGGAGGCAGCCCTCAGGCAGGGAAGAACAGTCCCAAGGGCAAGACTGTGCCTCTGTTACTTCCTTTTACCACACTAGGCATTTCAGCTCCACGAAAAGCTAGGCTACAGTCTGTCCATCAAGCAAAAGGTGAGTTTAACAACAGTAAAGCATGCATAGTATCTGGTAGGCTGATACAACAGCTTAACAACCCTGCTGGCCACCTTCCTTCCCCCTGTGCTGCACGTAGGGGACCCAAAGCCTCTGGTAAATGCTTCCTCTGCCCCTGTGAACGGATGCACGTCCTACCTCCTCCACCTTCCCACAGACATGGGACATGGCAATGTAACAGCCAAGTGCCAGCCATGCTGCACCCTTCTCCCTCCCCACCTTCAGTAAGCCATTCATGTATTTCCCAGGCTAAGAGACCAGTGTGCTGATTATGCCTCTTTCATAGGAATAATTTGTGTGTAAGCTCTTTCCAGCACCAGGGCCTCAGCAGCAGGCCCACAGACCTTTCCAGCAGCAGGACTCAGCCCTGGCCAGCAGCTTGCCAGCTTATTTTGAAACTGGGATGAGGAATCTATCTGTAGTGTCATAGCAACCCTCCCCTCCAGTTCAAACCAAAGCAAACTCACTGTGGCTGAGAGATGAGGTAGGAAACTGCTCATCAAATCAAAACCAGGCTGAAAGCACTTAAACCCTCTTTACTCAGGTAATTTGCAGCTGTGGGATTGGATTGCAGGTGATGCTGCTGCTGCTCTGCCCGGTGTTTTGGGGGGTGATTTGCATGGTGCCACACTCTTTATGGTAACTGGGTGTGGGTCATTTGCTCTCTACAGCCTGCCTGGGCTTCTTGAGACACAGTGTCCCCCAGCTCTGATTGGCAAGCAGGGCTGGGTAGCATCCTTGGGCTACTCACCAGGTCACTGACTCCTTCAAGAACTTGCACACCAGCACTTCAAGGCAAATCCAAACCAGTGGCAGTTCACACAGGGCTGTAAGTTGACAGTTCAAGAACTAGTGAGAAAATGGCCCAGACGTGTGTGCTTGGTCTGAATTCTGCTGTTCATCACCACATTAAAAGACTAAGACTTTACCATCCCTGCTTGTGAAATATGTTCACTTGATTCGTGTCAAAATCACATTGAGGCGCCATGGTGAGGGGTGGTCTTGTTTTTGTATAGCTATGGGCCTAGCGAAAAAGCAAGGTGATTAGTTTTGTTTCCATGTTTGTTGCCATTTGGTATGTGTCCAGGCTTCAGACCCTGCTCCCTGGCTTGGTTACTATTCCACAGAGTGCCTGTGCACCTCAGAGTTGCAGGTACTGCACTTGCCCGACCAGCTTGCCTGATGGAGCTGTTTGCCCCTGAATACATGCAGCCCAGGTTCCCAAACCCCCGGTGCCTCCCCCTGTGCCAGTGCCTGCATTCCCCCAGGGAGCGGGCAGAAGAACAGCCCTGGGCCCAGCACTGCGGGCTGCTGAGGGTGCTGCCTGTGCAGCTCTGAAAAACAGCAAAAATGGGGTGTGAAGGGGTCCTGGGAGGTCATCTGGTCCAAACTTTCACTCCAAGGAAGTTGAGCATTGGCATCTTCATCTTGAAATATATTTGAATCACAAACTTGATGAAAACCTGTTTTTATAAAAGAAATAGCTCTGGTCCAAACTTTCACTCCAAGGAAGTCGAGCATTGGCACCTTCATCTTGAAATGTATTTGAATCACAAACTTGATTAAAACCTGTTCCTATAAAAGAAATAGCTCAACTTTTCTTTTTTTTTTTTTTGGGGGGGGGGAAACAGTTTCAGTTTACTTAGTTGTGCAGAAAACGTTTTTTTTTATTTAAAGCCATGTCAACATCTCTTTTGTGGCAATGTTTTTCATGGGTACACCGGTTTGTAACACATAAGTAACATACTGTACCATGGGAATTCTTAAAAGTAGCCCTGGAAGGCATCTCAAAAGAGCTCCAAGCAGGATTACATCCACTCAAACCATTCCTGATTATCATCTAACACGCTTCCCAAAAATCTCTGGTGATCTTCCCATGCAGTTTACTCCACCCCATAACAAGCCTTGCAGGTGCTTTTTTAAATGAAAGCCTGAATCTCTCTTCTTTATTCACACTCATTAAACCCTTGTTAAGCAATCATTTGCCAGGAATAATTCAGGCAAAACTTCCTCCTGCCTGAGGGCAGACAGGGAACTTGCTTTGTAACGTGTAAACAGCTCATCTGCAGGCTGACTTTTTTTTATTATTATTATTATTTAACCTAAAATTTGCTGTTTCCCGTCTTTGTTGCTTCCCGATAGCTTTATCATCATGTCCCTCGGGGTCAAAGGATGTAAGAAGCTCCCACCCTCCCCCGCTGCTCCCTCTGGCCGTGGTTTAGGAGCCCTGCGGGCGGTGAGGTGGGTTAAAGGGGGGATGATGGAGGGAGG
>NW_008590304.1:0-300 GCF_000691845.1 Merops nubicus | reverse complement strand
GCGGGCCCTCCCCGCCATCGATCCGTGTCGCGACTTGGCTCCGCTCGGTGCATCGCGGCGTGACAAGGGGTAACCCCGCGGGAGGCAGGTGGCTCGGGTTACACCCTCCCGCCTGGCCCACGGGGAAGGGAGAAATTGCTGGAGGTGGGGAGAAAAATAAAAAAAAAGCCTTAGAGCGATTGAAAATTACCTATTATGAATATAAAACCCTAAAAGCAGCGGTGGCCCTGCCCAGGGAGGAGCTGTTGCTCGGGGCCGTCGAAGGACGGGGGCGATGGCGGCGAGTAACGGGTCCGTCCC
>NW_008590303.1:16435-30502 GCF_000691845.1 Merops nubicus | reverse complement strand
GGCCCCTCTCACGCGTTGTCTCTCCGCGCCAGGTCCTGCATCCTCAGCGAGGTGTCCACGCGCTCCCGCTCCAAGCTCCCGTCGGGGAAGAACGTCCTCCTGCTGGGTGAGGAAAGCTTTCGGAGCCCTTCCCTTCCTTGCCGCATGCAGGCGTGCTCCTTAACGCTTCTGGGTCTCTTCTGGCGCTTCTCTTCGGTAGTGCCCGAAGGGGGGCGGGTATGGCCGTGGCAAGGGGCTGTTTTTCTCTCGCTTCTTACCTTACGTGTTTTTGCTTCGTTCTGGGTATCCAATACCTAGGGATGCTTTAGATATCTCCCCTCATCGTAGGTACCTCCCCATAATACCCTTGCCATCTTCTCCCACCCTAGTTCCTTAGACAGAGATGGCTTAGAAGGGTGGTTTCTATTGTCTTTCTCTCTTGATGAATGTTTTACTTGGGGCTGTGCGCGGGTTTGTCACCCGTTTCTGAAACCTCCCTCCTTCGTGCAGCCAATGCTGCTCGCTGGTCCGTGTGGTGTGTCATGCAAGCACTAAAATTGCTTCCGTGGCCCGAAGAGTATCAATGCCGGCTGCTCCCTGTCGGCCGGAGGGCGGGGTAGGTTGTGTGGGCGTGTTGGTTGTGCTCTGCCCACATGCACCCAGCTCGTCAGCAGCAATAGCATCAGCAAGTTGTGCGGCAGCATCGTTCACTGCTGCCGGCTTTCATTGTGTTCTGTTGTCGCCACTCGGTGCGTTAGTCCAGCCTTACGTTTGGTAAGCGTTAGAAGTTACAGAATGGGACTTTGATAGGGCGATGGTGATAGATCCAGCTATTATTAAGGGAAGGAATAAAATTATACGTCAAGCAAAATTAAAAACTTTGTGGGAAAGGAGGAGAAACTGATGCTTTCAGATATGGCTCTGTGTAGTGTCGTGGTTTGTACTCCCCTGAGGTTTTTCAAGTTAGGTTTTTTCAGTCCGTAATTCTAAAGCAATCACTGTCACTGTTTTTCTTCCTGTTTTGATAAGCTGAGTAGTGACTTAAAACTGACTAAAGGAGAAAACTACAAGGGTGGTCTAGTGAACCTTTTACAAGACTTACTACCCTTTAATTTGTTGCTTTTTTTATGTTATGTAATTAATCGATATGGAGATTGGAAGTTCTATTGATATTAAAGAAAGACTTAACACTGATTGACAGCTTTTTATGTGATATTTTCAATCTACATTGGATGATTATCCTTGTTGAAGTTTTCAGGTTCTTCTTCAAGCCATGATCTTTGCCAAGGAGGTTACACTCTTGTTTTTCCTCTCCTTTTGTAGTTGGACAATCCTTAATACTCAATAACTGAAGATGGTGCTTCTTTCAGAACTAGAGGACCACCACAGAGTATTTCCAAATGCGCGTTTAACTTGAGATGCTTAATTTGTTATATAGAAATTTTCTTTTCACCCATTTATGTAGAACTTATAGAATGACTTAACACTTTTTTTTGGTCTTTTCTGAGTGATGCGTTTTTTAAAAGATATGCATATTTATAGAATAAATTCTAGTTCTTTCTTTTAAATTGTGTCTTCTAGAAGGCCATGGTCCAAGGAAAAAAATATTTGACGTGTCTTCAGGAAAAAAAAGCATTAGATCTGAGGACTGGCCAGTGAGGTCATATTCTTTGTGAGGATATCTAATCCATGTACTACACTTTGCTGTTCACTTGCAAGTCATGAAGCTGCTCTTGAAGCACACTGGCACAGGAAAAGGAGTCTTATGTATTCTGTATTGGACAGATTCAGTATATGAGGTTCTGTCTCTTCAGGTTCTTGAGCTTTGTGTTTGCAATTTCTCTGCTATCTCATATTTCCTCTATTTTTAAGCCTTATGCCTTTAAATAATTTTCTGTTAGCTTTTGGTGTTAATACAGAGCATTTCTTGCCATGACTGTTTTCAGTGTCACCATTCTTTGAATACGTTTAAGCAGGAGTTGTAAAGCTGACTGGGGTCTTGATGGTTTTCAGTCGTTTTGTGGTAGGCAAAGACTTGCAGTATTAACAGTTATATTGGTCAAAACTTTGCAGCTGAAACATGGTATACAGTAACAACTGAATGCTTCTTTTTTAATACAAAATGTGTTACATAAAAAAATCCCCATAGACTCCAACACACCTCCTGCTTGTCCCCCTCAAAAAAAAAAAAAAACATAGAAAAACAAACAAGAAAAACCTACTACCTAGAAAATTTGTCCTAGCAAACAAAAGAACACTGATATGCCTGCAACATTTATATTTTTCAAACATTGCATATACTTGTATGCCTAGTTCTGGGAACCTGACTATGTCTGGCGTGCTAATTCTGCTATTGCAGTATTTATTTTTAGCTGTGTTAACATCTCATTTTTAAGAACCTGGAAAGCAGTTCAAGTTGTCAAGAAACAACTAAAGGAAATTTGGAATGCCAAATGTTAATCTCTAGATATGGCACACAGTAATCAACTCTACAGTTCTACTTCTCAAAAATTGTTTCACTTACAGGCATTTTTTCAATAAGTATTTTTCTGTGAAGACTTTAAACTCTTAATTGGCACCACATGTAGCATAAAAGCATTTCTGTTCTTGTATGAACAGATAATAAAAATGCAAGTTGCAAGTCACTTTTCTGTCAGTAAGTTCTGTCAGTAAGTGTGCTCTGATTCCTAGGCAGTTGTGTCAGTGACCACAGCTACCTCATTCAGCAAGCTATACCAGCAGAAAGCTTAAGGTGTCTCTGTGTTTTTGGGGGAACTGGGTGCTCTGTGACCTTTCTAGCTACTTCTTGCAGATAGCCGAGGACTGTGGGTTTTGTAATTCTTGCTGGGTTTGGTGTGGGGTTTTTTGTTCTTAGCGGTGTTTTTTGATTACTTGGATTGTCTCCTCTGCTCACTTGTGTAATAAAGGTAGCTGATCAGAAGAGATGCTTTTTGTTCAGTGTAATGGGAAAAATGGTGCTTGTAACTGGGAGCTCTCTTGTTCATTCCCTTCCTGATATGATTATATCTGAGCAAGCAGGTGGAATAGAGAGAGCAGCTCAGAAGTCACCGTTGCAGGTTATGAATCCATAGTGCTGTAGAATGTGTGCAGGCTTGGATTCGGAGACCTGAACTAGTGATCTGTCCAATGAACTGCTGCCTGCATTCAGGCCCTGTTGTCCACAGTCATTCCAGGATGCACAACAAAGCAGGCTCCCAGCTTGCAAGTTAACTGAGCAGTTTCTTTCCCTCTGGCTTTTTATTTCATACGTTTCTCTGTCTCTGAAGCAGAGCAGATTCTTTGCCTGCATTTCTGTTGATATCCAACCATCCAGTGATACATGTATGCCTCACTGCAGGTGTCTGTACTGCACACTTAATCTACTGAATCAATAGAATCTTAGTTTTCTTCATGCTTTTTACCCCACTTGATGATAATGGCTTTGAGTTCAGTGGGCAGTGAGTATTCAAATACCTTGTGTCCACATTTTGTCTTTACCCCAGGCATCTCACTTCTTAGGCCCAGGCCTCTTTGTTTGAGTCTTTGAGCTATGCTCCTGTCCAGTGACTTTCAGGATGCTTCAGAAGAAGCTTTCCCAGTCTACATCTAACTTAGAGGTACACTTTTCTGTGTGTACATGTAACAGGAATGGCTGTTATTGTAGAAAATGGTGCATCCTGAAGAGCAGTTTTAGCTTGCTACTTTCTTTTAGTGATCCCATGGAATGTAGTGAACTTCAAAATTAAGTTCTGATACAGCAAATTGTCATGAAAGTATATAAATTCAATATAAAATCTGCTTACTTACATTTGTTCTCAACATTACTTTTCCAGTTTCCAGCTATTTGAATAGGAAAATATGTTTATTTCACTATTTATTTCATCATTACAGCTGATGAAATACTAGTTCCTGATACTATATATATCGTTCATCTCAAACATTTTTTAATTCTCTAGTACTGCAGAAGTTGTCATATAGCTTCTATTCATCCTCTTCTTGCAAATTCTTCACCTTCCACAGGTGATAATAGCCTTCCAAATTTAGCCAAGTTTAGTTTCAATCAGTAGAGTTGTAAAGCATCAGCTGTTTTGATGGGGCATTGACCTAGATAAAATTCTAATTGCTTGTTTGGCAGCTGTTTTTTTATAACCAAGTAGTACTATTTCACAGTGCCCTTCCTGCTATAGTACCTTTCCAAAAAGCCATAGTTACGTGGATATAATGTGGTAAAAGTCAATTGGAACAGCACAGGAAGTTCTTGAGGTGCATTTATTTTTAATTTGTCTGTGGTTTGACAGAGCTGCCGCTGTGTACTAGATCTATCTGTGAAATAGTTTTAAAGGTGAGGAACAGTGAAAGCAATTGTGCTTTTGTGTTCTCCAGGCAGGTTAGTGACAGGAGCAACAATGAAGATGTCTCTTTGGTGGTAACACGGGATTATTCTGTCTTGGTAGTGAGCCTGGGTAAAATACGCTTCATGACTTACTGTTGTGTTAAAGGACAAGGCTTTTGTTAGAGATGTATGTTGTTCATATTCACTACAGAATTCTTTGTAGTATCTGTCTTATTCTGACTGTGGGTTTCTCCAGGCATAAATAACACTATTACTGCTGTACCTGTACTCAGCTGGGCCTTGTATCCTTCTGGTGCAGGACTTGACAAAAGGCATGCCAGAGCAGTGGTCTGCAGTCTGCTTTTGATCCTGTTGTAATGAAGAAGTGCAGCAAAGATGCTCTTCAGACAAGTTATCTAATTTTTCAGTGGCATAAGGGTACCCAATGAATCATATGTAAGGGAAAAGACTTAGGTGGTGGAGTAGAACAAATTTGAAGAAGTTTTTTGTCCAATGAGTAAATTATAACTTAGTGGCAAATTATTTGAAGCCTCAGTGTGACCTACTTAACGGGAACTTCCACGTTGTTTTGAGGGATTCTAGAGAAGGATTTAATGAGCATAATTAATTTTGTTCTTTAGTTCTTAAAAAGCAAACTTAATTTAGCTTACTTTGATTATTTTGTTCTTGTTCTGTGAAAAGCATTCTTCAATTAGTGTAGCAGCTGTAAACAAATCTCACTAATATGCAGCTATGAAGAAGGCAGTTGGTAGCTTGTGAGAAATATTTTATCTTGAAAATAGCTATAGTACACACGTGCTTAGTTCTAGTAGGAAGAAAACTGTTATGCCTACGTGGTATGAGGATTGAGACATCCCATGTAGTGTGGAACACGAGACAGCTCTGTGGTTCTGGGGAGGTGTCATTGCTCTGTTTGATAGCTCAGGTGTGAGCTTTGTGACTTCATTCTATCATACTTCAGTGAGGTAGATTTTTTTTTTCTATTAATACTCAATATTTTGTTAGAAATACTAGCTGTTGTGTATTGTTCTACCCAGAAGCTGTATTTTATTTTATGAAAAGTATAAAGCTAGTTCACAAAAATACGCTTTGTGGGGATAGGGCAGAAGGGGGGAGTAGTTAGAACCGTTATTTCTAGTTTTGCTTGGCCTTTTTGGAACATATTTTTTTAGAGATGAGTTGTATAATTCCCACATCAAGCTGAATTTTAATTGATGGTTTTAAAAAGCAAACAAAAAACTGACATCAAGGAACCAGTAGGATCATAGATTACCCACAGTTAAGTGTACTGAGGTCTTTTCAAAGAGCTGTTACAAAAACAAAATGAAGCCCCAGATGAAGGGGGGGCAGACTAATTGTACTGATGACACAAAAGAAACATTGACTTCTTGCTTCTTTGCTTTGCCATGTTTTAAACACACTTGACACTTTGGTAGAGAAACAATTTAAATAAAAAGTCAGAAGTCAAATGTGTACTGGAGATTGCCCATTGATTGCTATTCCAAGTACAGACTTCTGTGAGAAGTAAGAAATAATCTGGTTTTAAGACAAGTGAAAATCTGTTTCTGTTTTCATTTTCAAAACTGAAATAAATGGAGAAGGTAGTAAATATTCTTAATTGAAAAATGTTTGATTGAAAGTTTAGAGAAGTTCTGTAATGGCCCTGGTTCTTTTTAATGCAATAGTTTATGGTTGAACAGTTTTAATAGCAGTTCATAGGTAAGTGCCTGCTTGCCTTCATTCACAGAAGGCAATTCTTACACCTCTTTGCCCATCCTTCCCATTCTGTAGGTGACCATTCTGCTAACTTCTGTGTTGTAGCAGAACATTTAGTGATACACTATTTTCTGCTCAGGAAACATAGTTTTGGCCTGGAGTTGTAAGAAGTGAGAAGGCTGGGCAGGGTTTTGTGTTATGACTTCTTATTTTATGTTTGAGGGCAGCACCAAAGAACGGTTTCCTCAAGGTCTGTGTTGTAGGCGGGGTAGCACCTTGGACAGAGGAGCTGTGAGCAGCACAACCCCAAACTCGTGCACCTCGGGCTGAAGTGTGAGGATAAAAATGAAATGGTTTTTGTTTCGTTGAATATAAGACTTTCAGTTCTGTTAATGAGACTGTGAAATACTGCATGTAAGCAGATTGTCTTGGCTTTGTTGCAACTGCTTCCTAACCTGGCTTTTCTGAAAAATTAAACATTGTCCCTCTTTTAGTTGTGTTGAGCTTTGGTGTAGAGCACTGCTCCCCAGAAGCATTGGTTCTCTTTCCTCACTGGAATACTAATGTGTGAGTGTGGTTTGATGTAATGGAAAATTTTACTTCTTCAGGATTTACTTTGGAAAAGGAAGACCTCGTATGTTACTTGCAAAAGAAGGAAAATATGGAAAACGTTACATTTGCAATGATCTACTTTGACTGTTTTTATTCTAATGTACAATTCTTGATGTAGAATTGCAATGTAGAAATGTTTTGGTCTGTGAGCTTTTATAGAAGTCAGTAGTTAATTTGCTTATCAGACAAAAATAAAGAAGCTAAAGGATTTTCATTTCAAACTTTTGGAGGGAAGAGGAGGATGATGATAAGATTGTGCATGAGGCTCTGTTGTATATATTGCTTCAGCAGTACCTAAAAAATGTTTGTTTCATAATATTAATATGCAATTATGTTAAAGTCTGAGGAATATGAAATTCCCCTTTTTTCTGAAACTAAGCAACAATAGTTTTTCATCTACTTTAGAGTTATCCAGGGACGACAAAAAAGATAAATATACTTAGTTACACAAGACCCTAAGACTATTGATGTCCCGAATGAACAAATACATTTGCAGCTGTCAAAATTTTAAAAGGTATATGCAACATACTGAAAACAGAAAGAGGTAGATGGAACCTCAAGTCTTAGTGTGTTTTCTTGACCAAGGCAATCATCTTCTCATAACTTTTTATGGTGAATTGTGTGGGCAAAAAAGAAGCCACCCTTATGTCATATACAGCAGTCCTGGTTTTACTTTGACAGCTTCTTCCATAATATTGACTAATTTGGCCTAAATCTGTTGCGAGCTCTCTGTTCCTGTGGAACAGGTCACACTTGCCTAGACTGTTGGTTATCTTGCACCCTTGTGAGTGAGTTGTCCTATCTGTAGACCATTTGGTTTAAACATCGCTAACTTGTTTTGGGCCACTTGCCAGTATTGCTTCTAACTCTTTTCTCCACAGGTCTTTGGGGTTCTCTTATATAATTTGCAAACTGTATTATTCTCTTCATTTACCTGAGTAATTCCTGAAAGTAGTACCAATCCCTTCAGACTTCACTGATGCATCCTTGGCTTTTTAGTGAATGATGAGCATTTCTCTCTGCATGCAGTAACTTGTATAATACAGTTATGTATGTCAGTGATCCACCTACTTGATTTTTGTGTTTTGAAATGGGTGGATATCTGTGAAGGAAAAGGGAGCAAAGAATCTTCTCTACAGAACAGATTAAGTAATTCTGTGATGGAAGTCTGAAATTACTACTGTGGGTACTTATGTGTCCAAAGTTATTAATTTTGCAGCAAATCAACTTGTCTTATGCTACTGATAAAATTTCTTTCTGTGTAGACTCTGAACTTAATTACTGGAAAACTTTAGGAGGGAAAATAACATTCCAGCTCTTGTTTTGCCATAAGATATTAACTTAACAGTATTGAACTTCAATTTATGTTGGGCATTTGGAAATACAGGGGTGGGGAAGAAATGACAACACACACAGTCACATAAAGGGCTGTGGGACATACATTTCAAGTTTTGCCTATATTGTTTAGCATGAGCACTTTCAAACAATGGGTGCATAGATATTAGCATTTGTACAAGTATATTTAAGTTTAGACCTAAGTATCTTCTGTCATCTTTAGAACTTTTCATAACCGGAGATATTTCTTAGACTTAAGTTGCAGCCACTTCTGTTAGGAACTGGCAGATGTACCTTGCCAAAGATGCTAAACTTCCCCAGTGCAGACAAGTTTTAATCTTTATTGGCACCTATGAAAAACAAACATGGTATGCTAGAGAACTTAGCTAGAAGTCGGGTGTTGAAAGCTGTTCAGTACAACTCTGCTTTAAAAGGAATAAAAAATTTTGTCTTACCTTTTGAGCCTTCTGCTAGTACAAGTTAACGGAAGCTGCCTGTTCATGGTAAAAGAACAGAATGAGTCATGTGGAAGTGGTTGGCAAAAGTAATAGCAACTTCAGCAGCATAACGTGTCAGTGCAGCAGCTCAGTAAAGGCTCTTCACTTATTTGTAGATGACAGGATTAAGAAGCTTGGGTGAGGGCAGAGGAGAAATTATAACTCGTATCAAGTGATGAAGCTTGAGCCCTTTGCTTGTTGGGTAGAATTTTAATGTTAAAGAGTGTTCTTATAAGAAGAAGGAAGTCTTAATGTATGACTAGGAACTAGCTGTGCTTTCCAATGTTTAAGACTAGCTATGTTTTTTTAGGTGCATCTCGACAGAGTTAAGGAACTAGCAAACAAACTTAAATGTTGAAAAAAAAACCTGATAGAACATTTTTCACTTCTCTGAACTTAACTAGATCTTAAACTTCAGTTTTAGTCTGATTTTCTTTCTCTCATTTATTTACTAAAATGTCTTCTCATTCTATTGAGTGAAATTGTGTGGGATATTTAAACAGTCTTATGCCTTCTGGTAGCTTCTAGACTAATAGTGAAATCTGAAAATAAAGCTGAACTCTAAATTCATCCAGTAATCTTAGGAATTATATATTAAGTACATTCAAAATCAGTCTGTCAAGGTATGATTTTTCTGCTGTTTTCTGTGGTTATACCTGTAGTCTTTTTAATGTAGCTTTAATATTGTCTATATGATCATGGTCAGCTCCTTTTAAAGGGAGCATGTTTAGCAGTGAAAATTACTGTCCTTGAACTCTTCTCCTTGTTATGTAGTTAACAGCAGTTAAAAGTATGTATAGGAGAGAACAAAAAAGTGTTCTGTTTGGCATAAAATTGATCAGGTACTTCTTAGGAGCTTGGTTTTAATCTTAATTTAAAAACCTGTGAGTTCTAAGAATTTTCTGATGTCTATCTGTTACATACCCATTATACTGCTAAACTAGAGTGGGGAAGACCTTTGTGTCCCAGTTCAGCTTGGTTCCGCTTTCAAACGGCGCTGTAGAACTGCATGTGAAGTTTTCCAGCTCTGGGACATACTGTTAGTTTTTCAAGAAGAGTCTCTGGTAATAGCTGGGGTGTTTTACACTGTGCTCATGCTGTAGGGTTCGTTGGTTATCCAAGCTCCCTTTGAGAGGACAGAACAGGAGTGAATGGACCTGGATTGCAGGCTTGTCACTACTCTGTGTGTACCCAAATGCACATGTATTGTAAGGCAATCAGTGTATATTTTGTCACCTCTTCTTAAGGTCTCTTTAGACCTGTAAAAAGATTCAAAGAAACCAACCTATAAAAGCTAAGGAAAACAGATTTGCCTTATTCAGCCTGGGGTTGTGTGCTGCCCGATATAACCAAGTTCTAAATCAGATTCTTCCAACTTCAAGTCACAGTAAGCTCATCTTGCACTCTACTTTAGGAAGACTTTGTTAACCCTTTGGTTTGGTTTGAAAGACTGCAAATATTCAAGATGTTTAACTCCTCCTTAAGATATTTTTTTGAAGATATGTATAAAAGCCTATTTCAGGTAGGATAGTTGGTGGCATAATTGCACTTATCAATAATTAGAAATAAGATTTGAAGCTGAGGCATGCCCTGTGAACAGATGGGTGAGTTGGGCAAAGTCTGCTGTATTTCAAAACTTTAATGAGCTCAGTCACCCTGTAAGTGTATGGTTTCCTTCTGGCCTCAGGTTGGTTCTAGTATGTAACTGCAATTAAAGATTGAGTGGTATCTAACTTCTGTCTCTCCAGGTGAAGATGGAGCAGGTAAAACTAGCTTAATAGGAAAAATTCAAGGCATAGAGGAATACAAAAAAGGAAGAGGAATGGAGTATTTGTATTTAAACGTGCATGATGAAGATCGGGATGGTAAGTTTGTACTTCTCGTGTCTTAAACCAATTTGATAACAATGGTTCAGTCGTGTGATACTTGGAATGACAGTGGGATGTTTTTCTTTCTTTATAATTTATAAAGAGTCCAGCTTAGGCCATGAGTGATTGTATCATGAGGAAGTTTCTCAGTGTAATTTCTTTAGAAGCTCCTTAATGGCCACCTAAGCAGTAGAGGAGAGGAACCAGCAAAAAGAAAAGGATGAAAAGACAAGACCAGGGAAACAGTCTTAGCTGCAACATTCTGAATGGATGTGTGTTCCTCAGGCTTAGAGGAAAACCACCAGCCCAAAAATTTGGAGGAAGGAGGAGTAAAGTAGGACCTGTGTTTCAACTGACTTGAGTTGGGTTATGGCTAGAAGGTAAACAAGAGATCCATACCCGAAATACCTGCAGTTATGGAATGGATAATTGATGCTTGTATATGGGGAAACAAGGGAAGGAGTACGACTAGGCACTGTAGAGGTGCAATGGATTGTCTAGAGGCAAAACTTGGATCAGGGTGTGAATAAGGACATACTGGGAGCTGTGGGAGAAAACTGGAACTCGTATCTGTATTTCTTCTTATAGCATAGATGAAAGGAGAACCAGAAGCTATCCCTTTTTTTTTTTTTTTTTTTTTTTCTGAACTCACCTGCTTTCTTGACTTCATGTCTGGCTATTGATCTCAAAGATGACTTGACCATGGTTAAAAGGATTGGGAGTTTGATCTAAATGTCTTCCTAAGAACTTCTGTAACAAACAATAAACACTTAACAGAAGACAAAATGTAATTTTATTAAGCTATCTAATTGTGAATTAACAGCCCTTCATTTGCTGCAGAAGTGTCTCTGAATATTGGAGTATAGTGCTTGGCGGGGGGGGAAGCAGTGGGATGGACTATTTTATGGTCCTTTTGCAAATCTGAAGAGTAACTTTATTGTTTAAGTCCAACTACATCAATTAAAAAACGGAGGTTTGTATAAAACCTAAATCAAAAACCTAAAAAAAAGGTACATTCTATACTTTAAAAGTTACCTAGGCATATCACATTTGTTCTGGAAGATGGATAGTAGTTCTGAAAGTTGAGTAGACCAAGGGCTGAGAAGGGATGGCTGAATGCACCCAATTCTTCCCTTCTGAGTTGCACCTTGGTGGGGGGCGGGGGGAAACAACACACACATTTTTCCCTCTATAAAACAATGAACATTAATTTGGAAAGGTTGAAGGCTATCTCTGGATCCTCGCTCTCATATAATGTGTTTAAGATCTTCAGTTATCAGCCAGTAAACATCAAGGTGAGAAGGAGCTTGTCTCCACAGGCTGTAGTTTACTGTGTTGCTGTGTATGTTCAGCTGACTGATAAAACTTGTAATCTGCTTCCTTCCTTGTATTTTACATATCTAAAGAACCTTTACCAGCCATTACGGATTGGACTGTTTCAAGTAAGTCTCATAATCTATTTATTTATTTATTTTTTATTTGTAGACCAAACAAGATGTAATGTATGGATTTTGGATGGTGACCTGTATCACAAAGGTCTTCTTAAATTTGCAATGGAGGCAAGCTCTCTAAAGGACACTCTAATTATGTTGGTAGTAGACATGTCTAGGCCTTGGACTGCACTGGATTCTTTACAGAAATGGGCAAGCGTTGTGAGAGAACATATTGACAAGTTAAAAATTCCTCCTGAAGAAATGAAAGAAATGGAACAGAAGTGTGAGTATTCTGCAAATACATATGAATAAACTTAAGTCAAATACGCTTAATGCTTTTTGCACCATTTAATCTCTCCATTGCAGTGTTTTTTCATTCTTTGGAAATGTTACTTCCATTAGGAGTTATCAAGCAAGTCCAGCTTCATATAAGTCTCGAACAGAAAGAAAATACTAGTGTTTTACATACAGCTAACAGAAGTACCGTAATGTGAGGGGAGAGGGAGCTTTCAGAATGAACATAGCCGAGTTGAATTCAGTCTTCCTTCTTAGAGATTTTTCTCAGTAGGATACTCGCAAGTGAAAAAGCATCTTAGCTTTCAATTTTTTTTTTTAAAGGCAAATCACTGCATTAGCTTCTTAACTCTTCCTGTGATTAGTCAGCCTAGAGAATATAGGACCTGTTCTGTGCCTACAAAAAGTGTAAATGTTGAAGGGACTCATGACAGTATGGTAATGTCTGGTCCTTTTCTACTTCTTTTATCATAGTTATTATTGACACTAATCCAGCTACATGTTTGTTTTGACATGGATATGGTACAACTCTATCAGTGCCATGTCTTTTTCAACAAGCATAACAAAGATGTTGCAGGATTCCTGAAACTGACTGAACTCATTACCTCTTAGTTCTGTATTACTTTTGGGCAGCCACTGTATTTCCCTAGGGGTACTAAAACATGAGTCTTTCCCGTTCGTCTCTTAGTGGATTACTGAAAGGAAGACCATTTGAAAAAGCTGTCTTAGGATCAAATAGCATGAGTAAACCTTGTTTAGAATTCTGAAGTTGCTCTCTTTACCTGTATGTTCTTAGCCAAAGGACTGCCAGATTGCTTAATGGCTTTTCCCGAAATGCAGGTTGTGGTGTGCTGTGATTAAGTAGCCTATAAGGTGACAGTTGTAGATACGCTGGAATGGGGGTGGATGGTTGTTTTGTTTGTTCTTTTAAGAGAGAGATTCTTCTAAGGGAAGTAGCATCCTGGAGAATCATGTCTTCCACAGCAAGAATTTGTTGAGGAGGGACAAGCTGAGCTATTTTGGGTGTGGTTTTTGGTTTGGTTTTTGGAGGGTGGTGTGTGCGCATGCACATATGTATTAAACAGCCCTCCAAACAGTTTTAGGATAGGATTTTACTGGATGAAAGTAGTAAAGGTACGCTGTCTCTGTTATCAAAAGTGTGCAGGCTGATAGTTTTTCTTCTTCAATGAACAGAATAGGGAAACTCTACAAAATTGATAAAGTCTAAGTGATAAAGTGCGCCAAGAAAAACAGCTACTCATTAAAGTTTTATATGCTCTCTTGTTCTTTTATCTTCTGGTCTAATTCTTAGAGTTGCTATGGTCTTTATGTTGTGTGTAACAGAAGCCCTGGGCACCATCCAGATAGGACTAGAAACTGGCTTTATTTTGAACCTCCTGTGATGTGGCTTCATGCATTGCTAAGTGGGCTTGCAGCCTGATAGTGCCAAAAGGAGGAGGGAGGAATCTAGTTTGCTTGACTCTTGGCTACATGGTCCTGCTTATTGTTGTGCCAAGCTTAGTGCTCCTGTGAGCTGATTTAACTTGCTAACAGGACTGAAATCCACTGAGGGTTTGTATGTATTCTCTGGAGGTGTGTTACTGTGTATGTCTTCCGGTTCTAGTAACTTAACTCCACTCAAAGACAGACCCTGTGAGGACTAAAACTGGTACGGGAAGATGTTAGAGGGTACATAGCAGCTGTGTGTGTGGGGTTGGAATAGCTCTTCTGGTTACTGAATGCTGCTGTGTCTCCTGAAGCTTTGTGGCCAGGTCATTTTAATCATGTCTCTGAGGAAGACCTGAGATTGTATTCTACAGTCTTTGAACTGCGATATCCTACATCAAACCTCCTGTTTACTGTTTTCTGTACTTGGATTAAAATTAGTATGTTATGGTTGTACAATGGGAATTTTAGTAATCCACTGGAGGACTTCTAGCACTGGAGTAGTGTGATTTTTATTTTAGCATGCAATTGTC
>NW_008590303.1:14109-16404 GCF_000691845.1 Merops nubicus | reverse complement strand
TGTAGGGAACTGTCCCTTGACTCACTGGCCTAGCTTGGTAACGACTCTGCATGTAAAAAACAGTGATTTTTGGGAGGACCTCAAAAGCTTTCAGAACAGACTGAAGTAGCAGCAGTCCCTGGCTAAGTAAGTAGAGATTATAATCTTGATTGTGCTTTTTGTTATTGTGAACTCCAAGATCTGTAGAGAAGTTGAATCTTGGTCTAATAAACTTTATTTTTTTTTTCCCCCCTTGGATATGGAAATAAGTCTTCCTCTGTTAATTCACCTAATATTTTCCTGGGTATAAATTCAGCAGGCTTCAATCAGTTTAGTGAAGTTAGGGATGGATTTACATAAATCAGGACAAAGCAGTGAGAATGTGCAAGAGTAGTTAGCTGAGAATGTGTGTGATTCAGCAAAATTGTCTTGCCTAATTTTTTCAGCTGAATCAGGATGTGTTACTCATGGAAAAGTGGTGGGCATTGATAGAATCCTGCTTCTGCTGTGTGGAACAGGACATGTGATGTGAAAGGGACAGACGTTTTATGCCTAATGTTGCATCCTTGACTGTAGGAATAGTAAGTGACCATGGAATTAGAGGCTTGGGTGTATGCATTGGAACCTGACAAGAGAGTTGCAACTTTATCTTTTTTTCTAATTCTTGTTGTAAAAGCATACTAAATATTTAATATGCCATTAACTAATTAGAAATCTAGTTAATAAATAATGTTTGTATATTCTTTTTACTTATTACTACTGCAGATTCACTGTACAAGAGAGAGAGGTGTGTGGACAAAAGGGGTTTTAGGTAAAACCTGGTATATGGTAGCAGCTAAGCACTATGTGTAAGGCTTAATTCTGTTTATTCTAACAAACTGTTTATTAATTTTGTCAAGAAGAATGCAAGGAAACTTGTGTCCTTTAGGAAATGTATCAAGCGGTAAGAGTTAGTAGCAACTGCCTAGTGTTTCCACAATGGTAAAATAAGAACCAGTTACTGCCATCCTCGTGGACAGTTTTATCTCCTCATGTTCTTCTGGCTGCCGATCAAGCAGATCTGACTTAACTAGTTCTCTCTTTTTCTGCATAAAGCAAATGAATAGTCAGCACTTGGTGCATGCTCAATTTTTTTCAACATAAAGAAGCAGAAGTGTTATACAATCAACAGTTCTAGAGATCAATGGCAGTGGAAATCATTGTTGAAATAATAAAGTAGCTGATCTTTTAATACAACTTTTTTTACTTTCAGTGGTAAGAGACTTCCAGGAGTATATAGAACCAGGCGAGGATTTCCCAGCTTCTCCACAGAGAAGAAATACTTCATTACAGGAAGACAAAGATGACAGTGTGATTTTACCCCTGGGTGCAGATACACTAACATGTAACTTAGGCATTCCAGTAGTAGTAGTTTGTACAAAGGTTTGTTTCACATTTTAGGTTCTTTGAGTATTTTATTTAAGCAATTATTAATTGTGAATTTGGGGTGGGAAGCATATGGCTCTAAAGTCATTCTGAATAGCTTGCATAAGAATTCTTTTTAAAATTGTTTAATGCTGAAGGTTGGTTGTCTTCTGGAAGCCCTCACTGCATGTTTTTTTTTTGGGGGGGATTAGTTTTTCCTTTAGTTCTACCAGTTTTCAAGGAATTGAATAAATACCTCAGACCTGGGTTTGTTTGCAGAAGTGAGCTAGTCAGTAAGCAACTAGACTTCCCCTTGGTCTCACAGTTCTCCTTATTCTGGAAATAGTGTTTTGGTAGGGTATTTTTTTTCATATTTCTGATCTTTTTCTGAAGATTAATATGTGGGTTCTAGTTAGCAAAGTGGTGCTGTACTAACTTTCCGCAGTTCTTAGGATGTTTCTGTGATCTGTATTGGCTTCTGTTACATATGTAACCATATTCCTAGCCTGAAGAAAAAAAGAAACGTGTGCTTCTTGTGGCTTGTTTCTTTTTTTTTTTTCTTTTTTTCATTCCCCCTTTCCTCCCCCTGCCCCAGCTCTTCATTTCTCATTGGAATTAAGCATACTGCATCTGCAGCTTCTGCTGGCCTCCAGTGAAAGAACAAACATTTTGATGCTTATGCTGCTCCTTCACTGGAAGTCTAATCCTCTCGTTTGAAAAGCATTTCTTTTTTTCATCTGCTGGCTCTCTACTATTCTTCTCTCCCCCCGTCCCCATTTTTTTTTGTGCTTCCACATTCCTTGCTTTTGCCTCCCTTTGCAAAAGGCTAGTTAGCAACTGGATAAAATACGCTCTGTCCTGAAATACCACAGTGTATAAAAATACATTGGGCATAAAATGGTCACATCATTC
>NW_008590303.1:388-14078 GCF_000691845.1 Merops nubicus | reverse complement strand
AGCAGGGACTTTGAGCTGTTGCTAGGAGTGGGGAGAGGGAGTGAATGAAAAATAGAGATCACTTTAACTCCCGAGTTAGTACTGATGACAGGATATGCAAATCAGGTTACTTTGTAAAAAGAAAAAACGGTTCAGTTAAGCTGCCAAGATAGTTTAGAAGCTTTTTGTTTTTCTCTGCACCACCTGCGCTGCTCCATCCCCTTTCCCCAGGTGTAAACTGGATGTGTAGCAGCACTGCTGTTTCAACAGATAACTGAAAGTTGTATATTAATTTTGTGTTTATTTTGACAGTGTGATGCCATCAGTGTTCTGGAAAAAGAGCACGACTACAGAGATGAACACTTTGACTTCATTCAGTCGCATATCAGGCGGTTTTGCTTACAGTGTATCCTTTAACATGTCATAAATGTGACAGGGACTCTTAAATCTCTGCATTAGTTACGACCAGTTTAAAAGAATATTTGCACCTGTACCAAAGTAATACGTAACTCCTTTGCCATAGTTGTGTTGCTGACCTATAGAGCCGTGGGAGTCTAGTGTGTCCCCTTGACCATGAATTTCTTTACTTGCCTTCATTTCCTTATTCAGGAGTCAGTTCTCAAATCAGCACATCTTAACTTACAAGCTCCCTAAAATAATAAAAAGATAATTAATTTAAGTATAATCTTGTTTCAGATGCATATGAGGCATGTTACTCTTTTTGACCCAGACATGCAGTTTTTTCAGTGTTCAGTAATTACACAGGATGAGGTGATAAGGGAAGGAAGTGTGCATTGCTGTAGGAAAGGCCCACTGCCTTCTTTTGTGTTGGTATAGAGGCAATGCACATAAGCTGTAACTGTGCAATTACTAATTTTAAACTTCATTTTTTCGAAAAGTGTATAAAATACTTTTTAATGTTTAGTCAGGTAGACATGTTGAGATCTAAGTTTTAGATGCCAGTAATACGCCTAGATCGCGCTGTCACTATTTGTGCTGTGGTAAAGGGAAGTTTAAATACTGTTGGAGAGCTCTAGTGGTTAACAAATGGAAAAATTATTTTAAGAACCTGAGACCTCAGCTGAGTACCAAGATGGCACTTCCTTCAAAAGGCTTCCAAGACCTAATTTTTCAAGAGGAAATTGAGTAATTGTAATAACTCTTGTGGATAGAGGAAGAATGCTAAAGATTAGTAGAAATTAGTCTCTGTGATTGTATATGCCGTGTACAACTTGGAATTCTAGTATAACTTCACTTAATGGGAATTTGATCTTTATTATATAACTCCTAGAATTTGAACTGCATGCATGTAGAAATAAATTAGGGGGTTTGGCATCTTTATAATCCCAAAGTGAAAGTTGCTCAAAACTTCCCTGGCTGCTTTTATTAATCCTGTGCATGTAATTCGATATTGAACTATGCTAGAATAATAAGCAGTCTCTTGGTCTTTTAGTAACTTGTCTGCCTTCATTTTGTTCACAGGCAGATGACTGTATAGTGTACAAATTTAAAAACTCAGGTGGGGAATTGAAAGATCTTTGACATTTTTGAAGCTACTAGTGTTAATGCTGTAGTGTCTGTGTTGCAGGATGGAATATGACAAAATATAAAAATACGGCATGAAAAGTTTTCTTCTCTAAAAGCAGTAGACAGTTTTTAAGGCATCACAATGAAACTGTTGATACTGTGGGCTTTGAAAGAGAAGAGCCTGTGTTGTAGAATAAGCAATAGCTGAGTTGGCCTAAAACAAACGCAGAAAGAAAGATTTAAATTACTAAATAGCTTATTTTTTTAAAAAAAAAGTGTTGGGAGTTGTTTGACCTATTTGATTTTGTATTCCTCCTTTAAATTCTACAAAGTAGATAATATTTCAACTAACAAAAAAGAGTCACTTTAATGTCTCTTTATAGCAACTAAACTGAGTTTTCCTTAACAAGTTTATTCAGATGGGGCAGCACTTATTTACACTTCAGTAAAGGAGAACAAAAACATTGATTTAGTGTATAAATATATTGTCCAGAAGTTGTATGGATTTCCTTTCAATGTTCCAGCTGTTGTTGTAGAAAAAGATGCAGTATTTATGTAAGTTATCTGCATTATTCTGTGTATATGACTACAAAATGTCTTTGCACAAGACTGTAAAACAGTATTTAAAGCCTTTTATGTTTATGCTTTTTGAAGTTTCATTTAATGTTCTCATGAGTTGGAGTTTTGGATTGAGATTAGAAATACTCTCTGCCCCAAAAGAGAAATGTTAAACCCAGAGATTTTGCTCGGTTCTGTTTGGGTGAACCACTCTCTAACAAGTTGTACAAATCAATAACTAGTCCCTACAAGAGAACAGGAGCCATGATGACTTCCCTGGTGGGTTTCAGTTCTTGGCAGTTCAGGACTGCATACAACAATAACCTGAAGTAACAATAGAATTTCAAGCCAAATAATCCTTTATCTAGTCCTGCAGGTTGGGATAATGACAAGAAGATAGGAATATTGCATGAGAACTTTCAGACACTAAAAGCAGAAGACAGTTTTGAAGATATCATAACAAAACCACCAGTCAGAAAGGTAAATTGAGATCTTTTGGTATTCAACTTCTTATCTATTTGTTTACCTGACAGCTTTTTGACTGTTGCTCTTTGAAACTTTGCTTCCAGTTTGTCATGTATGACAAACCATGTGTGGGGTTTTTTTTGTCTTTTTGTTTTGTTCTTAAAGGTCTTAAGTTTTAAAAAAATCATTATGTATTTTTGTTCTCTATTGCTCTTCTGTAGCTTCCACTTTTTTTCCGCTGCTGTTACATTGCTCAAGACTAAAAATATACCTGTTTTGGTTTTCATGCATACTTGGTATTGCAAAGTTTGTGTCACTTAACTGTTGGTTATGTTGAATTAGTATTTTTTTAAAAACACACTATTTTGCACAGAGTTGCTCATAACTTTATAGTGCTTTCTGTTGCTATTGGAGTATTTACAGTAACAAACCTTGAGACAGTGTGAAAATATAAACATGTGAAAATGGGTTCTACATATATTTGGTGTATTTTCTCTCTCATACTATTTAACAAATGGTTTTGACAGAACTGAAAAAACATCTGTAAGGTTATTGAACAAAAGGCCAGCAGCTGTGGATCCCATGCATACAGAAGTTATTGAAGGCAAATATTTCTATGGCTTTTTCTAACAAAGCTAAGAATTTGGGACTGATCATATTTCCAAGTGTGAACTTAGATGCGAAAACTAATACTGTGTCCTTTTTGCAACCTCTAGGGAAAAAAGACTTATATAGCAGTGTGCTAAGTGTCCAAGGAATATATAACTGACAAATTTTTGTTTGCTTGCTTATAAATTTCAGGCCTCAATTTTATAATCAATACTCTGATATTGATAATTCCCATGCTTGTTTTGGCAAAGTTTTTGTGGTGAGCTTATTTGTAGAGAGAGTGCTTGTGATTTGATGTGTAGTCTGGGATCCAAGATGTCCTCGTCCAGTTCATACAACCAGTCTAATGCAACACAGGTGAAGAGTCACTTTTGCCATAACTTACTTATAAAATAATACCAAGGTGGGGTCTCAGTGAGTTCACAGAGACATGAGCCTGCTGCAGAGTGTGTGTGTCTGTTTCTTACAGATCATGGGACCCCTGAATATGCCTTGTAACCATTTACTTCATTCCCATTTTTCTGAACTTTTTTTAATGGGTAAAAGTACATCTAGAGACTTGAGCGTGCCAGGTCAAAGGAGTTAATGATACTTCTATTTCATGTCTAATTTACTTAGTTTAAATGTAATCATGAGGTAGCAGTCTTTAAGTATAGAAAATGTGCTCTGCAGTTAGCGTAGTATTTTGCACATTCAGTTCAGTATTGGATGCTTTGGTCATATTCAGCAGGAGGTATAAAAGGAAATACATTTCTTTCTTTTAGTCAAAATTATGTTCATGTCTTTGTATTGCAGTTTGTTCATGAAAAAGAAATAGTAGCAGAGGATGACCAAGTATTTCTTATGAAGCAGCAGGTAACTTTCTGTCTGTAAACCAAGTAGCTGGAGTTTCATTTAACAACATTCTCAAAAAAATTTGGGTTTGTATTTCTTAGTCAATGTAATATCTAACACTACATGGGTTTGCTTTTTTTTTTTCAGTCACAGTTGGCAAAACAACCACCTACTGCTGCAGGAAGGCCAGTGGTTAGTAATAAAAATTTTAAATATCATCACATGAAAATTATTCACTCTCATGCATTTAGAGGGTTGCTTGTTTTATCAAATATTCTTAAATTTTTTAAAAACTACATAGTGTTCAGAGTCTATGACATATAGTGTTCTAAAGTTATAACAGCTCTTCGCAGCCAGTCACGACAGCTTGTACTGACAGCAAGGGCTAAATGTCATGGCTTTCCTTTTCATAGGTTGGAATCCATCTGAGCAGTTAGCTGACTCCCCTTTCTGCCTCAAGACTGTGGCAGGGAGTGAACTGTGTTGGCTAAATTGCTTTGCGTTTTAAATCCTTAATTGGGCACCGTCTCTCCAGAATTATTAAGCATCTGGCATGTAATTCAGGTCAAATGAAAACTATGACATCAACCTTTAAAATACAAATAAAATAACTGAAAAATAACACAAGTTTAATGGGGATCATGTGATCTTATAAAGGTAGCTTTAGCTCTTTAAATTAACTAGGAACATGATTTGTAATCATTTAATTAGCACTACTTTTTCTCCTGAGCTGCATTTAGTCCTTTCCACAGTGTTGGTGGTATGCGTTGTCTTTCCAAGAAATTTGGTGTAGTTCCTTTATGATCTAGTCCATGCAGTTCTCATTATGGTCATAGGCACTCCTGAGTAACAGATGGATTTTCAGGTTTTGCATTGGGATGAAATGGAAAACTTCACTAGTGCTTTAGTTGCACTGAAGTTAATATTTTAAAGAACATTAAACAAGTGTGGAAAAAATCCATACACAATCAGCAAAATCAAATCCTGTCATTTCAGTTATATGTGACACTATATAATAAAAAAATAATTGGGAGCTGTAAGAAATAACAAAATGCTTCATTTCATGTATTTTTTATGCTGTATGATTTAATTCTGTAGAAGATTGACCAGTTCAGCTTTGGAATTTTTTTTTTTTTTTTTGGCATAGGATGCCTCTCCAAGAGTTCCTGGTGGATCTCCTAGAACACCAAATAGATCTGCAACATCAAATGTTGCCAGTGTTACACCTATCCCTACTGGGTCAAAAAAAATTGATCCCAATATGAAAGGTACCTTTTCTTATGAGGGCATAAATGCAGTTGGGGAAGTAAAATAGCTGATTTGCCCCCTGTCTTTAATATGCTTATTTAGATTAATTAGCATGCTAAATCAGTAATTACTTAGAAAATCTGTTTTGGTTTTGTGTTGTTGTGGGTTTTCTTTCTCCTGCTCTTTGTAGCTGGAGCTACTAGTGAAGGAGTCCTGGCTAACTTCTTCAATAGTCTCCTGAGCAAGAAAACTGGTTCCCCTGGTGGCCCTGGTGGTGTTGGTGGCAGCCCAGGAGGAGGTGGGACTGGAGGTGCTGGCGGCAGCTTACCACCATCAGCAAAAAAGTCAGGTATGATTAGTGGTGAAAGAGAACTCGGTCTCAAGTGTGAGTGGTAGATCATTCCCATTAGTATAGTTTGTTAGAAGTAGGTATGCTGCTATATTTAACTGTTTCAGTGGATCTGGTCTGTTGGTTTGTTTTTCACAGCACTTTAGTATTGCCTTTTTATGGCTCTCAGAGGATCAAAGAAAAACTTTTTATTTAGCTTTTTAAGCATTAATTTCATCCACATGACTACTTAATCTTTTGCTGTGTTCCCAAGCATCCTAATAAAATGGCTCATGCTATAAGCCATGCCTAATATTATTTGGATATATTGATATTTAATTTCAAGTTGATTTTTTTAACAGTAATAGTGTTAAAATAGTCTTAAAATTTCTTTTGCTAGCGATCTAGCTCTGATATGATGAAGGCTTGATTGAGTTTGGTGACAGCCTGTAAAAATACTTATATTTTCTGTTGATAGCCTTTCTTTGTATGGCATGATTAATAATTACTATTAATCTAAAAATATTTTAATAATGACTGCTCTAAAGCTAGATACAAGATAATTACGGTGGTTCTTGCTATTCCAGATTAAAATGTTTTACTTATGAACATACCTATACAGACATCCTCCTCCTTCGTTTCCCCAGAGGTTAGTCAGGCTGTGTGTAGGTGACAGTGCTGGTGGTTCATTGGGACTGGATGTTGCCATTTACTCTTACAAAGAAAGAGAAAAGAAAATACTTCCCACTAACACTGTGTAGATGGACTCTGAAAGTTTTACATGTTTGCACCTCCCTTTTTTAAATGCTTAGTTGGCTGAGCAACGTTTACCAAGTACTCCTAATGTGCTGCAGGCAAAGTCAGCAGTGCTAGTCTGAGCAGTATATGGAGATTGTTCAAACAAATGCAGCTGGTACAACACAGGGTGCGGAGGGTACCTACTGAAAAACCCGGGGGGGCAACCGGCGGTGGGTTTGGGTGATGCCACTGGCAGATGGAGGCAGCACTCAAGAAAAGTGTTGTCCAGGGTCATGACAGAAACTTCAAGAACAGAATTAAACTATTAAGAGGCAGAAATGTTCTTAGAAATTTCCTAATACACAATAAATGAAGGGTCGGGGTGTAGCCAGCTTGATGTTACAAAGAACTAGGTTTTCAATGGCTACAATAAATAAAAGTAGGTTTGGCTTAGACATGGCCTCTTCACGTTCCCCAGTATTTACTCTCTTGTGTTCAGTGTTACCACTGACACGCTCCAAATCTGAAAATTCGCTGTCAAGAAAGTAGCTTGGGATTTGAGAATTCCTTTTCTTCTCGGCAGCTATAGGAAATTCCTCTGCTTATTAGTTGGATTATTAGCTGCTTTGATTCTAATGCAGCTTTAACTAAACTATTTGAAGAACAGCATTGTACATCTGGCAAATGTTAGCTTTTTTGATTTGCATCTCCAAAAAGGATGCTGGGACACTGCTAAAAAGGCACGTCAGAGTTTTCCTTTACAGCCCGAGGTACTATGCACACTTGTCATGGTGTTAGACTCTAATGTTCCGCACTGTCTTTTCCCATTTTGTCTTCTCTGTTCTTGTGATAGAATGTGGCAGGATAGACATCCCTAGGCTAGGGAGTATGAGATAAGGGTAAAATGGTGGAGGGAAAAAATACTGTCTAAGTGTGACTGCAAAATGTTTGTGCCCTTCCACGTTAGGGAGCGGGTAAGTAGGTGAGGAGAGAAAGGGATTTGCCACCTACAGGTCCCTGTGCACCCACAAGCAGCGGTGTTGGGTTTATGCAGACCAAATGTGTTGAACTGATTTCACTAATCTGTGGTGAAGCCCCCGATTTACATTCAGAATTGTTTAAAATACATATGACGCAGAAAATTGTGTAGAAGTATTTATAACTCTTAGCCTTGATAGGCTGTTTGTATTTTGTACTTGACATAAACTTTTCATATACTGACAATTAATAATATTTATGGAAGTTTCTTTGAGAAATTGGAAATACAGAAGGATGTGACTTTATGGTTTCCTTTCTGTTTCTTTTGGGATTTGGCCTTATGCCTTTACTCTGCACCCAAATTATGGAGTAAAAATTTTTAGCAGTTGTCTGATTAGAGAATTAAAGATACTATAGCTTTCCCAGAACTGTTTCGTAAACATGACTGAATTATATGCATTTGTTTTGTAGGTCAGAAGCCAGTTTTAACAGATGTTCAGGCAGAACTGGACAGAATTTCACGAAAACCTGAGATGGTCTCTCCTACAACACCTACATCTCCCACAGAAGGTGAAGCATCTTGAAGACACCAAATAAACCCAATTGTTCAGTTTTCTGGGATAATTCAAACTTGCCTCTGCCTCTTCCTTCGTTGACTGGAACTAAAGAACTGAAGTGTCTTTCAGAACACAAACAGTTGATGTCTGTCTGTCTTTCATATGTGTTGCCCAGCTTTACAAAAGGGAGCTGTACAGATGGAAAACGGTTGTCACATCATCTAAGAGTTCACGGTGCAAGAATAGTAAATTAATTTTTTTTCTGGGTTTTGTTAAAAAGTCAGTGTAATTCTGTAAAATTGCAAGTATGTCCACATAAGTGGTAAGGGTTGCTTAGAGCAGGAAAACTGATACACACCACAGGCACTTAATTTATATTGATTTTTCAACCTCTTAGGCAGGTTTAATACTACCTTAAATAGATTAACCTCTACAGGAGAGACCAATTACTAGTTTTTGGAAGAGAAAATTAATTACATGAAGCTGTAACAACCACCACCTCCAATTACAGTAGGCACTTCATTTGGAATAGGGTTAAAAAAAAAGGTGTTTGATTCTCCACTGAGATTTACACTGCGTTTGAAAACCCATGCAAAAATTCACTCTGGATATAAGATGAAATTAGGGGCCAGTTTTTTTTTTTTTTTTCTTTTTGATTACTCTCAGACACTGAATAACAGATGTATAAAGATGAACCAGAGGTTAAATGTACAGATTATCAGTATCCAGATTTGTCTATATATATGGCTCAGCCTTAAGGTCCCCCACTGTTTCCCACATTAGTTATGGTTTTAAAATTGGTCATCAAAACTGTAATCAGTTAATAAAGTATTCTCTGCATTCAAATTTAAGTAACTTCCATTGAAGCCATGGTGTTCTTGTTTGTTTGTTTACAGTTGAATCTAAGGATTGGTGTAAAGCACCCTAAAATATGCTTTTACATTTTGCTTCTTAGTGAATAATATCACCGGTAGATAGTTAAACTTCCTTTCAACATTGCTTCTGGAAGGGAGTGGGTAAGTGCAATAGGAGTGTTCCTAGGAGTAAAACTAACTTTTCTGACGTGGGTGGTTTCTGCTGTAACATGTTTTAAAAGCACACTAGTTACAGCAAGGATCCTGCTGATGGCTGCTGCATATTGTCTAAGAAGGAGTTGACCCAGGTTATGACTTCTGTGTACAGAAAGCTGAAGTAATGTTGAGCATGGCCTCGCTGTTCTGTGTGAAGTTTGTGGTAGCTTCCTACAGATGGCCACAGAACAGGAACCAGAACAAGTACATACTGGTGAAATGATTGCCAAGAGACTTCTTTAATGAGTTCAAGTTCTCTAGTTTTTTAAACTGACAAACTTTACACTAATTGCTGTGATTATTTAGAGAACCTCTGAAACACTGAAAAGGGGTGACACAGTGGTACTCTTCTCCTCCAGTTCCTGCATTCTATAGTAGTTCTACTGAATTACCTTCATATTTTCAAAATACTGACATTTACTTGAGATAAACATACACTTTGTTGCACACAGAGCTCTTTAAAGCTAAGATACTTAAAATTGACTCATCATATTGAATTGTGGACTGACAAGTTTCAGCAGAGATTTTGACTGTGGATCAATTCTTCAAACTGGAGTCCCTAAAATTTTGCTCTATGGCAGTGATTCAGTAAAGGTGGCACATGAAGAACTGCATGACCTGCTGTTGAGCAGCTGTATAGAATAAATTACATCTTGAAGAAAAAAAATCTTCCAATTACGGATGCATGGCATGCATAAGTACTGGAACAGCTCTCTAGGTTCTGTACATGAACTTCTTGAAACAGAATCTGAAATGTGCTTGAGAGAACAAGTCCTGCTTGTAGAATCACTGGTACACTTGCCTGTACAACTGTAGTGGTACATGTTGGTAGGGTGAAACTTTGGATTTTAGGGCAATATGTTGAACTAGTTGGTACTGTCCAGATTTTTGAAAGAGAACTTTAGCTCCTACAGTCTTGAATTTAGTTCATTTGAGCATGTCAGAGCCCAGCCCCCTTCCCAAAGGTGGAAAACTAGATCTAACTAATCTGTTAAGAGCTATTGCCACTAGGTACCCTTTTTTGTGGAGGCTTGGACAGGGGGAAAAAACGCAATGACTCATTATGATTTTACTTCTTGAAACAAAGTTGGCAAAATGTAACTTCTGCATATTTAAAGCTTTTAAATGTGTTTCTTTCCTAAACCCTGAGAGATCTTTTGTTTGGGTTTTTTAAAAATTATTAGTTACAAAAAAAAGCTTGCCATGCCTTTTCATTCTAGAAGACTAAAGCAGCCTGTTTCTCTCCTTAAAGTTCAAATTCTCTTAATGCTGCTGTTACTATCTACAGCCTGCTCTGGCTGTTTGGGAGTGGGGGGGAGAAGACTTTAAGGTATCTTTACCGCAAAAGGCAAACATCTGAAAATGTGTTCTGCATAACCTGGTGTTTTTGGCTTTTTGTTTCCCTCCGAGACCAAGATTAAAGGCTGGTTGCTTTGTACTCTTGAGTTGCAATTCCCCTGACTACTGCTTTGAGGAGAGTAGACATTAAGGTGGGATTTACCAGCACTGTCATGCAAAATGAGTCTCTGTGACTGAAGGCCCTTTTCACAAAAGGTAGTGCCAGTGAATCTTTCTCAGTCTCAATTCCTTCACCTTCACGTCGGGCACCACAACTAAATAAGAAATAAATTGGGTAAAACAAGCTAATTTGGCAACAATACTTCTGTATAATACTTTATTGTGCTTTCATGCCCTAAGCTGTAGAGGGGGTAATCACAAACATAACACAATTTTTAAAATAACAACAGCATGAATAACTTCAGTTTTGCTTCTGGTCACATTTGTGTGTCTTGAGTAGTATAAATTTGGTAGAAAGCTTCAGTCTAGCACACAAGATGCAGAAAGCGAAGAGGTAGAACAAGAATGATTTTTGATAAAGAAAAATTAATACTTTTTAAGTGCTTTTCAGTATAAATACTGAAAAAATCACTACAAAATAAATAAACCAAATAATTTCCTTTAGACTTTCAGGGCTAGTTCTGTGTAGACAAGGAGCTAACTAGCTTCAAACGAAATTTTCAGGGGAATTCTGCAAATCCCCTCTTCTTCCTTCCCTCCATCATGTTCCTAAATCAGTTCTTTGAATATACTGGTTGTAATAAAGCTGTTCTGCAGATTTCAAGCTTGAAATTTTGAGTAAATGGCCACTTTATTTTCAGACAGTTCATATTTTTCAGTTGAAAATGGCAGTCTCTGAAACATGTATGTGACTTTTAGATAATATGGACGAGCTACCATACTAGACTAACCTGAAATTTCTAATGATACATTTGAAATGCAAGTACTAGCCTGTTGGGTTGCAAAGTCTTCCTGGAGAGCAAACTTAATTTGCGGTAGGACACCTTCAGCTGCAGAACTGCTGCTTCTCCAATGCCTTATGGCTTTATGCTTCTCTGTGCTATGCAGATTCACAGAGAAAAACACTGACAGGAGCTGGCCTAACCCAGCATTTGGGAAATATCACGAGTTGAGGGCGTTTTTTGCTCTTGTGCCATAAGGACTACTTAGAAATGGCTGTTAAAAATGCTAATGCTTTATCGATTGTCTTAAAATTACACCGTCTAGCACATTATGTAGATTGGGGTTTGTGAAGTTCAGTTGCAATACAGAGCCCAAAACTAGAGCCTCAAGAGCTGAAGAAGCTTCAACACATTCCGTTCTTTTCTGAGCTCTTTGTTGCAGTACATGAAATATGACATTTGCTAGCTAGTTATCCTGTGTTTACTTCCTGCAAAACGTGGGGCTAGTTATGAATGAAAGCTGTTGAGGTGCCTGTGTGCCTTCAACAGGCTGACTTCAGTGGAGCTCCCCAAATTGTGCAGTGGCAATAGACCTTGCCACCCTTCAAATTAAACAAGAGTCAGGCTCCTTCAGTGGTTTGGGCTTCTAAGCTGCTTTTCCCTTCCTCTGTTTTTTTCCCTTGCCCTCTAAGGGAAAAAAGCAAAAAAAAAAACCCATAACTGCATTTACTAACATGGGAGGAGAATATTAATTTATGAGGCTTTAGCATCATACCGTACTACAGCACAAAGCTAGTGCCAAAGAGCCACGAGGACATCACTTTATGAAAACTGATGCAGCCCTGCCTGACCTGTGTCCACCTTACTCCAGTGGCTGGCATTTGCTCAGCTGCTTCAAGGAGCTCCAGTCACACTTTTTTGTAAACTATTCCAACATCAGTGGCAACTGTCATACAGCTGTAGTGTGTACGCTGTAATCTCCCCCAGTGAGGTGGCTTTCTCAACTTAATTGTTATTGCTTTTTGGTCACTATGGTGGGTATCTTTGGGGAAGATGTAATGAGGGAGAAAACTAGGTCATTCGTCACTGATCTGCTTCTGCCAGTCTCCTGCTCTGCCTGGATGACTGGACATGTTACCTCCGCTCAGGATCTAACTCCAGGGCTGCTTCTCTGCCACCATGTCCTGCTTTTAAATGGTCCTGCCATTACAGCACAGGCTATGGTGGAGATAAAAAAGACTTTCCTTTTTGGAAAACTCTGTCAGGTATAGCATGTTTTAATTTTTTGTTTTAATTTGCATTCCCCCTGTAAGGAGAGATACTGTACTTGAAAGACAGTGCTGATGTACAGAGTGAAGAACACCTGCAGTTTGTGTGAATAGCAACATTCATATATTTTAACATAATGCTTGAAGTACTTTAAGTTATCAGGTCCTATTGCTGCAGTGCAGTTTTTATTCCTTCTCTGACACATGATCTTGCAGTCCCTGTAGCTTTACTGTTGTTTTGCTTTTCCTGCATCTCCTTATAAATAAAGTGGCCTAAATAATTTAGGCTTTAAATGGCAAGCTAGCCTTTGTAATTCGTACATCAGTAGCGCGTCTTTCCTGGATAAGGCCTAAACAAAAAGAACCACTCTTACAGACAGCAGGAACTAGAAAAAGGTTGCCTTATATTTTATCTTTCGTAGGCTTGTCTTGTGTTTCGGTGACTCCTTGAAAAGTGGTCTCAAGACAGTTTTCATCAATACTAATGTGTTCATAATCTAACAATGCTGCATTAAGGCATTGATAAAAATTCAAAAGGGAACGACTACAAAATAGCCTTAGATGCTACCAAACACCTTAAAAGACCTGACAATTGCTTCTGTCTTCATTAAGTCCTGTCTCCCTCAGACCACAGCACAATGAGTCACACTGTGGCTTTGGAGTTACCCAATCTGTTTTGAGGAACGTAACAAGGAAGATAACAAAGCAAAAAGGGAATTCCCTTCAGAAGAGAGATATCAGCCTCTGTAATGTAATCTTATTTATAATGTACCAATGTAAAAAAAATACAGTGAAGGCACTGGGGACTCCTGACTACACCTACCTGCTCAGTTCTGCAGTCTGGGTTGGTGCCAGCAGAGCTACGTTAGAGTCATTCCAACTCCAGTCAGAAGCTAGGGCACGCCCCTGGTGATGCCTCACGCACATTAGCGGAAACTCCCAAGCCTTGGGGATTACGGGACTTGCCCTGCTCCTTTGCCTCTCGGGCCAGTACCTGCAGCCGAACGCCGTTTATGGCCCGGGCAGGCCGGCACCGCCCTGGCTCGGGACCCCACATGCTCCCCTGGTTAACGTTGCTTGCGGGCAGCAGTGACACGTCCCGCGGCTGGTAAGGGCTCAGCACGGGCTGCGGCCCTGCTGCTCCGTCCGGCCACTGCGGCTCCCCCTGCCCCGCTCACGGGGCCCTCGGCCGAGCTGAACATAGCACCTGCCTCAGGGGTCGCTGCAGTGCACGTCACCCCACCTCAGAGGCACTGTGAAAGCCAGGCCCAACAGCGCCTGCACAGCATGT
>NW_008590303.1:0-339 GCF_000691845.1 Merops nubicus | reverse complement strand
GCATTAGATTGTATTTGACTGACTCTTAAGTGAAGTATATCTGAACTTGACTATGAAGGGCCATAACAGTGCTGTGGATAATATGTAATAATGTAGAAGTGAATGTAATGCATCTTTCCTGACATACAATGAGCTTGATCTACTCTTACGTAGGCACCAGACGCTGTACCTTCTTTTAAAAGTTCCTCTAGGCCAAGGTATGGAAGTATATTAGTAAAGTCTCGGAGATACTACTGTTTTCTGTCATTGATAACAATACATATATATATTTATACAGTTCGTGACTACTTGTCGCGTCGCAGCCGCCCTTGCCCCTGACTCTTCCCCCTTCCCGCCTTC
>NW_008590302.1:0-4289 GCF_000691845.1 Merops nubicus | reverse complement strand
AGGAAGAAGAGAGGAAGAAGAGAGGAAAGAAAATCCTAGTAGTTTCAGACCAAATGCAGAGCATCCTTCCCCTAAAAGCAGGAACTAATTAATGCTCTTTTTTCAATGCTAGAAATTGGATATTTAAAAAACCAAACCAAGACAAAGAAATATTTCTTAAGAAAACAGAGAGAAAAAAGAATCAATAACAAATCACCTTTTTTCCCAAAAAAAAAAAAATTCTAAATATTTAATTTCTAAACATCAAAAAATGATCCAAAATCAGAAGCTGGGAAGAAGTCCTGGGACTGGTTCCTGGCTGATGGAGATGCCCCAGAGCCAAGAGTGTGATACTTGGTTTACCAACACAGTTATTCGTGGTGGCTGAGAATCTTCTTGGGAAGGCTGCCTGTGTCCTTTGGGGACCTTCCTTCCCTGGGGGTGGGATGTGGAGCCTCTGTAGGAAGTTGTAGGAGCTATAGAGGACCGATGCCAGGTTCAGAACATGGATGATGATGTATAGAGACAAGACAGCATAAAGAAAGGGAGATAAAAAGGGGAGATTTTGCTGCCAGCTCTTCCAAAAAGCTGAATCCCTCTGGAATCCTACGTATTCCATCCACCACCCAAGTACAGCTCAAGCTAAAGCCATACAGAGACCAGCAAAGCAGATGTCCCAGTCTGACTTCCACCCATCAGGATCTACAGGGAGGTTCACTGTGGCTTGGTGCCCTCCACCCACTCGGGCAGATCCCCTTGGGGAGGGAGAGGTGCCAACACAAGCAGCAGCAAGGCACTGAGGATGCAGCACAAAATCCACATTTGGCCCTTTCCTGGGGCAGGAGACAACGTAGAAGACACTTCCAACCCCAAAAATGGAGTATGGCAACCACACTGTCTCCCCTAACTCCAGAATGGACCAAGATCCTTGGAAACAACCAAGGTGAAGTCAACAATTGCTCGTTAATTCAGAACATGGTTTAGTGGTCATGGTAGTGGTGGGTTGATTATTCATAGGTACTATTATTCATAGATGGTTGGGTTGATGATCTTAGGGGATCATGGGTTGATGGTTGGACTTGATGATTTTAGAGGCCTTTTCCAAGCTTAATGATTCCATGATTCATTCCAAAGCATCTTTGGCAGTGGTCAGAATAACTCCCATAAACTCAAAGTTTAGGTGGGAGAGAAGCTTGACCAAAGATTTAGGGGGCAGGGGGTATTTGGCACAAAATTTGCATTTTGTGGCTTTCTCAGATTTTGTTCTTTCCACAAGGGCAGAATTTTTTCCCTCAAAGTGATCAGGATCGTGTGTCACAGCATTTGTTTCATTCCTTTTATGATTCCTACCACCAACGTCCCCCACAGATACTCCTAAAGAGTGAACTCAGATGCCTGTGAAAAGCAAGAATATTTCAAAATGCTTATTTGGGAAGGGAAAAAATGGGGGAAAATATAATTATGCTTCTTAAGCCAATGAAATATCTGATTAAAAGCAGCTCCTAAAATTCCACTTCTATCACTCTTGACTATTTAAATCATAGGGCCTTTCAGGTAGCTCCTAATTTTGCTTTTAAATGAGTATAAGCTGAGAGAGTGGGCTCTGGATTTCTATAATATAAAGATTTCTAGATAAATAAAGCATTTATAATCATGGGCAAAATACTCCTGTAAATACTTGCTTTCAGTGGAGAATTTTGGTTTCTATTCTGTCACATTTTTCACCAAACACACTCTGATTTTGATGGATAATAACACAATTGAGCCAATTTCCTCCTTGCCATCCCTTCTTTCGTGCTTCCATGCCTTGAAAACACATTTTGTTCCCTCCACACTAACTCGTGAGAGCTCAGATGCCTCCTGTCACTGCTCTGAGGTGCAGAACAAGCTCCAATCCACCTCCCACGATGCCTGCAGGGGGGACACGTTGTGCAGCAGAGGTGTCTGGTGCTACCAAGAGGCTGGTCTATAGAGAGGGGGAATAGAAGCAGATGAACTTTGATTTTCCTGAGACATCAAAGCTGCATTTCCTCAATTTTTTAAAAAATCAGGCTTCCAACAAAAAAGTGCTTCTTGCACAGATAAAAACCCACCCAACCAAACCATTATCCAATCAGCTGTAGTCACTACCACCAGTGGCCTGTCCATGCTGTTGAAATAACCCACTCCAGCCCATTTGCTGACACCAAACCTTGCTGAAGCCTCAGAGAACTTCACCTGTGCCTTTTTTCTCCCCACCTTCATGACCTCAAACCATGACTGAGAGTGAAAACCTTCCCTCCATCAAGGACCACAAAGCTGGCTTGGTACCACCAGCTTCTCCATAGCAAAACCCCCACACTGCTTCACTTCCAATTAAGGTAATTTACTGCCACGTGAAAACAACACTTGACTTCCTTGCATGGAACCAACCAGATCTAGACAAAACAGATGTTTGCCCACTCTCCTTTTCCTTACCCAGTATTTACAATCATTTCCATTTCACTCAGGACCACCACTAAGTATTTTTGAGGGAATCAACAACAGGAGACACCCACTGGAGTTCGTAGAGTTGTTTGATTGGAGATTTCCCACCACCTTCGTGGTGGCCCGTGAAGGAAAAGTAATTCAGGACAAGCATTTTCATGCTAAGTCCATATATCTGTGTGCAGCCACCATAAACAGTTTGCTACGACCTAGAAATTAGGAAACAAATGGTCTGACTGCCTGTAAAGTAATTTCTCTTGATGGCAGATGACTAATTACACTTCAGAGCAATTACAACTGTAGTAACTGAGATGATCCAGCCCAGCGTGGAGAGGGAATCATGGAAGACTCTGTGCCTCATGGTTTTGGGGCAAGACTGGAGCACCTCTCCTATGAGGGCAGGCTGAAAGGGTTGGGGTTGTTCAGCCTGGAGAAGAGAAGGCTCCAAGGAGACTTTATTGCAGCCTTCCAGTGCTTAAAGGGGGCCTACAGGAAAGATGGAGAGGGACCTTTATCAGAGAGTGTAAGATACAGGATGAAGGATAAGTTCCAAAACCAGGGATGGTTGATTTATATTAGACATTAGGAAGAAATTAGGGATGGAACCCAATGACCTTTAAGGTCCCTTCCAACCTGAACCATTCTAAGACCACCCAGGACTTTGAGATGAGCTGCCCAGAGCATCCAAAACAGCCAAGAATGTATTTTCAATTCTTTATTTCCTAAATGTCAGCTGGTAGAAGCACATTTTTTTTTAGAGGGCACATTCAAATGTAATATCCAATGCCAACCAGAACTAAAACTCAGTTATGAATATTCCCCCACCTCACTCTGTCCTTGTACAGCCAGTTTGTGCTTCTGAGCTGGATACATCCCCCAGTGACCTGTCCCAAGGAGTAAAGACAGGCTAACAGGCACAAGTGAGGCCATTCACACCCAGGGAAGGAAAAACTTTGGTTTCTCTGAGCTTCCCTTGCCTCAGGAGACAATAAATAGATGAACAAGAGGGAGGTTGCTCATGGAAAACCCAACAGCTTTGATGCTCGGGATAATTTGCCACTCTGTAAAGTCCACCAAGACACCAAATCAGGTAAAGGACACCCAGTAGTGTCCCAAATGTCTTCTATATGCCTTTTTTTTTCAAGCAGCATCCAATATCCCAACTTGTAGCAGTAACTAACCCCAGTTTTTCCATCTGCAATCCTTACAAACAGCAGTGAAACCTCAGCCAGTCAGTCTTCTGTCTGAATCATCAACTAGGGTTAGGTGGTAGACTTTCCAAGCAGATCTCAAGGGATTCCTTAGAGCTGGAGGTCCCTCCAGTCTACACCTCAGCACCCAAGCACCTTTGTCCTCTTTATTCCCTCCTAGCAGGCTGCCCAGGTCTCCTGGGACTTCACTTCCAGAGAGCCTGGTCCTGCTGTAATGAGCATAATCCCTTGAGGGATTCTTCTGGGGGAGGGAGGGGGAGAAACGAGTGATAATTTATGGTGAGTGCTCTTACAATTAGCACCTTGGAAAACAACACTGCCTGGGGAAGCTGAGAAGGCCAGAGCTGAGAGCACAGCCAGGACAGGGGTGGCATTCTGATGCTAAGCTGAAATTCTTCTTGAAGTCAGCAGGAGCTGGAGGTGGTGGAAGAGAAGGATCACATAGCCTAGAAATAGGGACACGGCCTTGGGCAACCAGAGCTTTGAAACTCTTCCCCCTTTGCTTTACCTGCTACAACATCAAATTCTTCCAGGCAGGAGCTATCAACCACAGGGTCCTTAGCAAACTGGGGCTACTGTCAGAGACTTTGGGTGCTCATCACCAAAGGAGAGGTGGAGAATGGGCTTAAACAT
>NW_008590301.1:30161-31345 GCF_000691845.1 Merops nubicus | reverse complement strand
GCCGCTGCCAGGGCCTGGCCACAGTCCTCTCAAGCTCTTCTGATAGGCGATAGCTCATGCACGGGTAGCCTTTCATTCAGGTAGCATGAAGTGAAGCAAGCGCTGCAGAAAGCCTGAGCACATTGACATGATCAATTGTCAAGGAACACGCAGCCGGGCTCCCTCCCCTCGCAGCCATCACTCTGAAGCAGGTGGAAAGCAATAAGCATTTCTCCCTTCTTCCCCTCCTCCCTTTCTGCAGGTAACTTGATTTTCCCCTTGCCCCACCCCAGGATCATCTGGCTTTAAAGCCAGCCAGCGTAGGTGAGGGCTTCAGTCACTTCCAGACCATCGAGACAGAAAAAGGAAAGAGGCAGCAATACTGATTTGTAACGAAACTGACTTTTATATAAATTATAAACCCATCCAGTTTAAAGCAGTTCAGTTGCAGTGGTGTCACTTAAGTCCGTAGAAGGCTGAGGCATACCTATCTCCTACAGTCATAAATTAACAATGAATAATCGAGGAAGAAAAAGTTCAGGTAAGGCTGCAGATACAACAACAACAACAAAAATCTCCTCTAAGATTACTAGCGGTTAAAATAAGTCATGATTATCCATGATTGCAAAATATAAATGCAATTTTTGAACAGTTAAAAAGTACAGAAACGATGGGCAACACAAAGAGGCGTTGGACATTGTCCTGGGTGTAGACAAAGCAGGGGAGGAGACTTCTGCCCTTCATCTACATCAAGATGCTGATTTTAAGCAAAGAGTTGAAGAAATCTGTAAAAGGATCGTGGCTCGTGATCCCAGTAGTACAAAAGCAGTATTTTTACAGTCTGTAAACAGTAGTCTTGGTAGCTTCTCCTAGGTATGTTTCTCAATTCATCACCAAAAAAAAAAAAAAGGAAATAATCCCAAACAAACAAAAACAAATCTCAAGAGTGGAAAAGAGGAACAGCAGCAATGGGTTATAGCTTGAGCTTCTTATCAGGTCCTTGTGGGACATATTCTGGAAGGTAAATGCTCTTTTGTAAGAAATATATAATATTTAACTGTACACAATTTATAGGGGGAGAGAAATTCTTCTCCCTCAGCCAAGCCCCCAGTCAGTCCATCCGTATTTTTGTACACCATTTCCTTTGACAGAGAAGCTTACAGCTTGTGAAGAGATGGCATCTGGTTTGACAAACCACTGAGTAA